>NW_028321899.1:2201000-2509000 GCF_036245765.1 Copidosoma floridanum
ATTAAGGGATCAGCTTCTTCTTCCTGGCCAAAGGGCCCGGGTAACCCGCTAAATCTCCTTCATGCTTGGGATTAGGGGTTGAAATTATTTCCCGTAAACAAAGAATTTCCAGTAAGCACGAGTCATAAGCTTAAGTAAATAACGTCTTCACCCTTTGTTTACTCAGCCCGTCGCTACTGAAAATGAAATAATTAAATCAAGTTGAGAAAAAAAAAGCAAACGAAAGAATCAAATTTTGTTTAAAAGCTGTGCTAAAGAAAAAACAATAATCGTCTGATTTACACGCCTCACACGACGCTTCTTTTTTTTTTATCCCCTTTTGTAGAGGAGAATGAAAAATTAAGTCAACAGATTTGTGGTCGTAGGTTTTGATGCGTGCGCCAATGCCTAGCGTCATTGTTCTCTAATTGTTCAAATTAACAATCAGGTTGGTTTTTCCTATCTCTGCGCACCCGACTACAAATTAAGGTTGCGCGAGCACACCAGATCCTTTTTTTTTCATTAACCAGTGTATTGCCAAGGTGACCTAAGTGCTCTCGTCAGGGGTTTTATCCCAAACATGAAATTTTGACTGGAAGCGTTTCATTCAAGCCGACGGTTATTTTGTAAAAAGCCTTGTAGTACTGGAAGCAACATTCATATATAATGGTCATAGAATCTCTTCCTTTTAAAGATATAATTAAGCCGACGAGAATAAAAGCATACTCGTTACTATCTGAAATTTTAAAATAATTTTATGTCCGTAAAGCCGAGACCTTGCGTTTAAATGTTGTGAAAAATTATAAACTGTGTGAGTGTTGCCGTTGCTCCTTCCACCTTGTTCTCAAGAAAAGAAAAAATAGGAGACAGCGCTCGTTAACAAAAAATTTTGTAGTGTCTTAAGGTGCGCCCTAATGCCTGCTACTTGTGTCTCATTTACGGGACGTAGTGGTGGCCAAACGGCAAACTGTTAAGCGTGTTATAATCGGAAAAACCTGGCTCTATGTTGTGTTTTGTGTTGGTCTTTCGATTGCAAAAAGTCTAGTTTGGCTGAGAATAAATACAAGAAGAAAAAAGTTACACATAAAAGTTGGAAGTGAAAAAGAAAGAAAATTGATTACCCTGAACAGTGGATCACTTGGCTCGTGGATCGATAAAGAACGCAGCTAATTGTGCGTCAACTTGTAAACTGCAGGACACATGAACATCGACACTTTGAACGCACATTGCGGTCGTTGAATATATTTTCTGGACCACAACTGGCTAAAGGTCCTTCAATAAGAGAACAAAAAAATTGCTGGTCATAAAGAACCCCAAATCGTCATTATTAACGACCTGTTAGAGAAATTTCACGTGTAAAAGCGAAAAAATTGGTCGTTGGTACGAAAATAAATGTGTCGCTCTAAATAAAAAGGAAAATTAAAAAAGAAGAGATAAAAAAATAATACAGTAATAGATTGTCGATGGTGATACGATAATGCAAATAGAAAACGTTGTCACGAAGGTTGGAAATTTCTTTTCATTCAAAAGAAAAAGTCTCGTTTTTCAATTGATAAAATGCATTTCGTACGAAGCAAGGTTTGACGGGTCGTGCATGCACGCTTATCAAGTCAAACGTAAGATTGCACCCAGTTATTTTTATAATAGTTCTGCAAACGATGACTAAAGCGTACTCGCCAAATCGTCAACATTGTATATCTCGTTAAAGATGCGCATTACCAACAAAACCGAGAAATTTAGATACATTTGACAAAAATGACTATTGAGAGTGACAACGATAATGCTGTTTTAATTATTTGGTATTCTTTTTATTTTTTCGTTGAATTTCCTCTGTAGTCGTTCGAATTAGTCCCGGATCTTTTTTGTAATAAGTATTAATCTGATTACTGTTGGTTCAAAAGTGGACTGGTCAAGCCGTAAAATCGTTAAAAACACTTCCGTGTCGCAAAATAAAAAACAAAACAAAAAAAATTGTGTCACAGAAGTGGAAAAAGGTAAGAAAAAAGAAACAGCCATGCGATCAATGCTGTCTTTCTGTGTTTTTCTTTGTTTTTTGTAATTTTTCATTTGTTTCTTTAACGTTATACATAATTATAAATAATTTTTTTTGCTTTTCATTATTTTTCGGAAGCACATTACCCAGAAAAAATTATTATTGTGTAATAAAATTATTCGAGCCAACCTCAGAGAAGGCGAGGGTACCCGCTGAACTTGAGCATATTATTGGGCGGAGAAAACGAAACTAACAAGAATTTCCCAACTAGAGGCAAGCGAACAGGAAAAAGCCTAACACTAAATTTCACAGTTCCGCCGTTCGAAAATGTGGTGTTTGGGAGGGTTCGATTAACCCATGGCATTGCTTTGCGTCTAAATCCATCTTCAACAAGGCAACTTACCTGCAGAGAATGCAAGGCTCATAGCGACCGAGGACTCTTGGTCCATTCGGTCGAACCATTTGGTCGAAGCATGCCGTGAGAGAACCTTTCTTTAGAGTCGGGTCGCTTAAGAGTGTAGCTCTCAACGAGTTGCATGCTCTATCTAAGGCTGAATATAAGAACACAACCAATATAAAAAAAAAGTGAGAAAAAGTTAGAAGGAACTTTAAAAAAAGAATTTGGAAGTACGCGAAATCATTTAGGTTTAAGTCTGAGACATCCAAAAGTTCGAATGGTAAAATTCAGCGTTAGTGGCTGTTGACTTGCGTATGATCAAGATGCTTGAGTATGTGGTGTTTTTAGATATTTAGCGTGTTCGGGGCACGTTGTCATGCGTCTTGTCTGACAATGCCGGCGTGCACTTCTCTCCTAGTAGGACGTCGCGACCGATTGGGTGTCAATCAACGGCCCGTACGGTAGACTATCGTGCCAAACGGACACGGCAGACCATCGGTGTCATTTACCTAAGTGACTGCCCAACGGTATAAGAAAGTTGTGATCAAGATTGGTTTAAAGTCATACTTTCGAATATGTTCGGCTTGGCAATCGAACGAGTCTCACTCGGATTTAACGGACCTCCTGCCATTGCTGTGCGCGCTTGGCTCTTTTAAGCACCAAAATTCTCGAACTGGCTTGGAAAAGCCTAGCGCTTTTCAATTAAAATTACTGGTCAGCGACGCTTTTGCTTTGGATAGTTTCAGGACCGGTCTTGAAACACGGATCAAGAAGTCTAACATGTACGCAAGTCATTGGGACTGGTATTATTTTATACAAAAAAATTTAAGCCTAAAGGCGCAATAAGAGTAAAAGTTTGCGAGCTTCGTGCTCCACACCTAAGAAAGGATGATTTGCGTCACGTATGCAGATCTGCACTCCTGGGGCGTCTCGTGCTTATTGCTAGCTAAGGCGCACCAAGAACGTACACGTTGGGACTCGAAAAATGGTGAACTATACCTGATCAGAACAAAGTCATGGAAGACTCTCATGGAGGTCCGTAGCCGAAACTACCTCAACCTATTCTCAAACTTTAAATGGGTGAGATCTCTGGCCTAATTAAATATTAAAACCACAAGATTTATATACAACAAAAAAAAAATTAGAGTGCCAAGTGGCCTAAGTTTGGTCAGTGGAACTGGCGCCGTGGGACAAACCAAACACTGAGCTACGGCACCAAAGTTGAAGCTTGTGGGATACCATGGAAGGCGTTGGTTGCTTAAGACAGCAGGACGGTGGCCATGGAAGCTTCAATCTACTAAAGAGTGTGTAACAACTCACCTGTCAAAGCAACTAGCCCTGAAAATCGATGGCGCTGAAGGATTGCGCCTATACTCGGCCGTCAGTGGCAAGTGGGGCGTTGTAAAAGCAATTTTTCAACGTCATGAAGCTTTGACGAGTAGGGTCGCGGCGGTGTGCGCAGAAGGGTCTGGGCATGAGCCTGTCTGGAGCCCCCGTAGGTGCAGATCTTGGTGGTGGTAGCAAATACTCCAGCGAGGCCCTGGAGGACTGACGTGGAGAAGGGCTTCGTGTGAACAGCCATTGCGCACGAGTCAATCGATCCTAAGCCTTAGAAGAAATCCTATGTCAATGACGGTGTTTAGATTTATTGTTTTCAATAATTGAAAGCACACACCCGTCGATTGAAAGGAATCCGGTTTCTATTCCGGAACCCGGCAGCGAAACCGCTTAAAATTTGAGCTCTCGCAACAGTGTTCATCGGGGTTACCCAAAGTGACCTGGACACGCCGATGGGAGGTCCGGGAAGAGTTTTCTTTTTTGCATAAGCGTTCGATTTCTCTGGAAACCTCTAGCTGGGAGATAGGGTTTGGAACGCGAAGAGCACCGCAGTTGCGACGGTGTCCGGATCGTCCCCTTGGACCTTGAAAATCCAGGAGAGGGCCACGTGGAGCTGTCGCGCCAGTTCCTATCCATATCTGCAGCAGGTCTTCAAGATAAAGAGCCTCTAGTCGATAAAGTAATGTAGGTAAGGGAATTCGGCGAATTGGATCTGTAACTTTGGAATAAGGATTGGCTTTGAGGAGCGGGGCGTGTTGGGCTTGGTCGGAAAGTGGGTGTGGCTGACGTGCTGGGCCTGGGTGAGGTTTAACTTTGCGGCAGCTTGCGCGTGTGTATCGCGTTCGTGGTGTGCGCGTCATAAATTTGTCGCGGAGGCTGACCGAGCTCAGTATCATGCCTTGGCCTCCCGCGGATCTTCCTTGCTGCGAGGCTTACGTGACGGTTCCGTAATGTGATTTCTGCCCAGTAGTCTGAATGTCAACGTAAAAAGATTTGAGCAAGCGTGGGTAAACGGTAAAATTAACTATAACACTCTTAAGTATCCACATGCCTTGTCAACTAACTAGTGGCTCGCATAAATGAATTGACGAGACTTTTTTTGTTCCCATCTGCTGCATCAAAGTTATTTGTGACGGCCTTACTGAGTCCTCGTCACCGGACTTGGAAATGTCATGGTCAATAGGTAAAAGCAGGAACTGGTGCTAAAAGAGCTGGTTAAATATGCCCTTACGTTAGAGACGAGTTTTTTCTCTGAGCTTAAAATGCTACTGATTGAGACACACGATGGGGGAGTAAGATTGATGTGTAGTGTAGGAGTTGTCGTGTGAAAGCAAGTAAAGTTTGAAAGCTGTTGGACTCGACTTTCGTGAATACAGGATGGTAGAAGATTTGAGAATTTTCAGAGGAGCGGTTAAGATTGACAACGGCTTATTGTGTCTCTCAGCTAAAGTGGCATAAAGCAATGCGCGTAGTGGACTTGGTGGATTGCTAGCCGCTGCCTTTTAAGGGAATGAGTAAAAGGTTGAGATTCTTGAGCAGGTGTTAAGAAAGCAATGCGTGTGGTGACTTAGAGAAAGAGCAATAATTCTAATACAATGTGCGTGCTGTAAAGGAATGGATGAAGGAGTTAAGATATAGAATGGATGAAGGTGACCAAGAAGGAAAGGAACAAAATAAGGAAGGAGACAGAAAAGCTAAAAATGGTGAAAGAAAAGTTGTCCAGGCAAATAAAGAAGGAAAGATCAGCGCAGTTTATATCTTTAATCCGATGCCAGGGGGGAGATCGCTGGCTTAACTGGCAAGGAGTAGACGCCAGATCACTCCGTCTCTCCGTGTATAGGCTTACAGCGGCATGTGGACCCGATGCACCTATGGAAATATTACCAGAAATTTTTTTTTAAGATCACAACAGTAATGCTGTTCTGAACCTACATAATTATACAATTTACAGAAATGATCGCTTGGGTAATGAAGAAGATGGTGTGGTGCTCTACATACAGAGTTGTTTCAAGGTAAATATTGTTAGTACCTCCAAACCATTGTTTAATAACATACCCGACTTTATCATTGCTAAAGTTACTTGGCTTGACAATTTTTTATTAATAGCAGAAGTATATTGACACCCTAATTTGCCATTTACGCATACATTCTTTGACAATGCTGCACGACTCTTGCCCAAATATAAACGACAACTTATTACAGGGGATTTTAACATCAATATGCTCATAAACAACAATGCTTCGACTTTTCTACGTAATCATCTAAAATCATTTTTTCTCGAATAAGTACCCTCTGGACCCACCCATCATTCTATTTACCGTGACCTACTTTCACATGCCTGGATTGATCTATTTATAGTTTATTCTCTCACTCATGTAGCTTCTTATACTAAATCATCTACGCCGTTCATTGCAGGACACGACTTTGTAATGCTTTTACTTAATTTTTCGAAACCATTACCAGCTAAAAACACATTATTAACTAGGCCGCTCAACCACATTGATACTTAGCAACTTAATGATATAATTGCAAATACCTTTAATGTATTGAACTTTGCCTCTCTAAATAAAAATTCCAATCAATTTTTTTTTTATTACAATAGTACTATTCTGACATCTTTTGACGCAGTTGCTTCTCTTAAAACTATCTATACTAAATATACTTATAAAAGTAGGATAACTTCATCATTGCAGCGGCAGATGAAAACTAGGGATGCAGCACATAAACGTGCTTTCCATACTCAAAACCTAGTTGATTTTAAAAATTTTAGAGAACTCCGTTGCATTACACAAAACGCCATTGATACAATTAAAAAGGAGTACCTGACGAATAGGCTCGATTTTGTTTGTTCCCCAGGAAGACCTGGACTGCAATCCGTAAAATGGGATTCAAAGGTGCTTGCTTCAAGTTTCCACTTTTATATTTTACCTCCAATGACCTCATGACCAATTATACGTCTATTTTGTCTACTATGCCTCCAATAACTAACATTGATCTGTTTTGAATACTAGATATACCTTTACACAATACTAAGCCAGTATTTTCTTTTCAGCAATTTTTTTGTAAAGATGTTAGCAATGCTCTATCTAACATTAATTATAATTCTAGTGGTAGTGACGGCATTTCATCTAACATGCTACGGGTAGCTTCTAATTCTCTTATCGAACCCTTAGCATCAATCATTAATAAATCATTCGAAGAACCTTATTTTCTGACAGACTAGAAAAATTCTTTCATTACCCCATTAGCTGAAGTGCGTTTCCCTACATCTCCATCTCATACTCGACCAATATCCAAGCTTCTGGTACCGTCTTAGGTATGTGAGCGACTGGTACACGATTAATTGATCAGCTACCTTGAGGCTTGCAATATACTCGATAATCATCAGTCAGGTTTTTGAAAAGGGCATGGTACCCAGACAGTCATCTTCGTATCCTTGATGACATTTGTATTGGAATTGATAATAAAGAATTAATGATCTTAGTGTTGTTTGATTTTACTTAAGCCTTTGACGTGGTTTCCCACACTTTGCTCCTTGAAAAGTTATGCCACTTAAACTGTGACGGGTCATCCATTAGATGGTTTTCCAGTTATCTTCAGAATCGCAGGCAGGCTGTTTCGATACATGGGCGTGCTATTTCTGATTGGAGAGTCCCTTCACCTGGTGTGTCACAAGGCAGTACTCTTGGCCCGCTCTTGTTCTTTATATTTATTAATAATCTTTTAAGAGTCATTTGTTACTGCAAATGCAAATTTTACGCAGATGATCTGCAAGTATACTAACACTTTTCTCCTGATAATATCTTTAATGCATTTGTCAAAGTAAGATTTTACTCTAACAGCGTAGCAGGATGGTCAGACCTAAATGACCTTAAAATAAACTTTTTTAAAACCTTAGCAATATTACTCTGTGGTACTACTTTTATTTCAAGAATTAGTATGGCTACTTTACCTAACATCACCCTTAACGATGTAAATATTAAATTTGTGACTGATGTTAAAACATTAGGATTGTGGCTTACTCCCACCTTTAGTTGGGATCGACATTCAAGGCATGTGTCTGGACAGATCTTTAGAGCTTTGGTGTCTCTGAAATTTCTATAAACACGCGCTATCTCTTAAGCTAAAAAAAAACTAGTTGAAAGTTTAATCTTCCCACTTTTTAGATATATATGTGTTGCTCTATCATTCACTCAACCTAACTTCTAATGCCAAACTGCATGAAGCATTAAATGCATGTATATGATTAGTTTTCGGTAATATTTATATATTGTCTTGAGTCACTACGTACCGTTTGGCTTTGGATTGGATGTCAGTTGGCGGAAGACGTGATTATTTTCTTGGTTCAGTGGCATACTCATATCACACATAATTTTCCCTAATACCTAGCCCAAAGTTTTTCACATATTGGTGCAGGGATGATCTCAGACGATCAACTAGAGTATTACCGTCTTTATTGTATTGCCCATGCTTTAGAACAGAATCTCATCGACAATCATTTTAAGTTTAGGCTATTTAAATACTAAACCGCATGTGCTTACCAGTCTTTAATTAATCTTGTATTACTGCTTACAAAGACTTGCTTTGGAAATCTATACTTGATTGTAAGAAGGCAGCTCTTGCTTCATTTAGGTGACACAGTTGCTGAAACGGAAATTTTTTCTTATTTGCTTATTTCAATTTTCAATTTTTAAACAACAACACTATTAGATCTTTATAATTCTTATTTTATTTTGTATGTACTTATGTTTTACATAGTCACTTTTCTTTGCTTCTCATCGCGTAGAATAATACTATTATTGTTGTCTATGTTATTTTAGTAAGTATTCTTACAATACTGTATACACTTAATATATTGAAATTTGTATGCCAATTATACGATTTTTGTATTGTATTTTTTGTTTTGCAACTATGTTTACTACTATTGCTTATCATATGATTTAAATTACTATGTATTTTTTACATTTATTATAACATATATTTATTGTATCATTTTTTAAGAGCCAGATCTAACCTAACATCACCCTTAACGATGTAAATATTAAATTTGTGACTGATGTTAGAACACTAGGATTGTGGCTTACTCCCACCTTTAGTTGGGATCGACATTCAAGGCATGTGTCTGGACAGATCTTTAGAGCTTTGGTGTCTCTGAAATTTCTATAAACACGCGCTATCTCTTAAGCTAAAAAAAAACTAGTTGAAAGTTTAATCTTCCCACTTTTTAGATATATATGTGTTGCTCTATCATTCACTCAACCTAACTTCTAATGCCAAACTGCATGAAGCATTAAATGCATGTATATGATTAGTTTTCGGTAATATTTATATATTGTCTTGAGTCACTACGTACCGTTTGGCTTTGGATTGGATGTCAGTTGGCGGAGGACGTGATTATTTTCTTGGTTCAGTGGCATACTCATATCACACATAATTTTCCCTAATACCTAGCCCAAAGTTTTTCACATAATGGTGCAGGGATGATCTCAGACGATCAACTAGAGTATTACCGTCTTTATTGTATTGCCCATGCTTTAGAACAGAATCTCATCGACAATCATTTTAAGTTTAGGCTATTTAAATACTAAACCGCATGTGCTTACCAGTCTTTAATTAATCTTGTATTACTGCTTACAAAGACTTGCTTTGGAAATCCATACTTGATTGTAAAAAGGCAGCTCTTGCTTCATCTAGGTGACACAGTTGCTGAAACGGAAATTTTTTCTTATTTGCTTATTTCAATTTTCAATTGTTAAACAACAACACTATTGGATCTTTATGAATTTTATTTTATTTTGTATGTACTTATGTTTTACATAGTCACTTTTCTTTGCTTCTCATCGCGTAGAATAATACTGTTATTGTTGTCTATGTTATTTTAGTAAGTATTCTTACAATACTGTATACACTTAATATATTAAAATTTGTATGCCAATTATACGATTTTTGTATTGTATTTTTTGTTTTGCAACTATGTTTACTACTATTGCTTATCATATGATTTAAATTACTATGTATTTTTTACATTTATTATTACATATATTTATTGTATCATTTTTTAAGAGCCAGATATGGCATAATCACGAGGCCTTAGAAAGTCTCATCTCATCTAATCTAATCTATAGAGGCAGAGAGTGCCAGCCTAACTGGCACGGTGTGCACAAGCTCGAAGAGTTTGTCTCACTGGACAAGCCATTGCTGTGTCTCAGCCACCAGGATAACACACACTCCCCTTTGACGCTCATCTTCTGTTTGAGCCGTCGATCGAACAACATGACCGTCTAATCAACGGCCAATGAAGTGTCAGTAGCCCAATATCTACTACCAGACTGGCACAAAAAGGATCGAAGATATAACTCTAAAGAAATGAAATACCTGCCAGGTGGAAGTTAACAAAGTCTCCCTTTTTAACGTTAAAAGCATAGAGGGGTGGAGAAGGAACAATAAAAAACTTAATTATATTATGAAAATGAAAAAAAGACCCAAGAGGAAAGAATCTGACGGCAGCTTCCGTATCAGTTAAAGCCCGGATGGGCTGCGCATCCTCCACAGACTCTGGGTGGAGCACGATCAGCTTTAAGTGTCTTCTACATCGACATGAATTTATGGAAACTGTGCGTCAACGAAAAGACGGAAACCATGATCTGTTATTTCTCAATAGAAGAGAAAGCCAAGGCAGTGGGATAAGTATGGACAGTGTTGGAAGGAAAAAAAAGGAAAAGCCAGAAGATAAAAAGAACGACATCAACAGCTCTGACTTTAACAAGGATGAAGAACTGGGATGGCTTAGGAAAATTGAAAATGTACAGAAACACAAGTTGAAACTGTGCAAGATGTAATTCCTTTTTATCTATATTTTTATCTTAAAAATTTTAAAATCAAGTTATTTGCGGTGGGTACGCTGATATTTAGTTTTAAGCACGTTTTCTTTTTTTAATTTTGTACATATGAACCTGTATCGTTTGCAATTTTTAGTATTATCAGCCTTAAACAATACATATTCTAGCTAATTTTTACGATGAACCTTCAACCTTACTCTGGCCACATTATCTTTTGAATTTTATAATCATATTACTCTGCGACAGCTACGCTG
This sequence comes from Copidosoma floridanum, assembly GCF_036245765.1. Classification (NCBI taxonomy): domain Eukaryota; kingdom Metazoa; phylum Arthropoda; class Insecta; order Hymenoptera; family Encyrtidae; genus Copidosoma; species Copidosoma floridanum. Next base: position 2,211,801 of record NW_028321899.1, read on the forward strand.
ACATCTAATTGAAAGCGTGTTGTTACTGTTCATATTGTACGTTTAATTTTGTATCGCTTGTAAGTGTCAGTTCACTCAGCCTTTAATACTTTATTTTATCGGTAAATTTTAACACTAATTACCGAGCCCATTTATCTGGCTTGATATCACCACGCGTTTGTATATCGGGCTCCTCGTGGGTTGTTGGGTTAGCAACGTCACGATGTATCAGTGTAAAAAGTGCAATAAGAAAATTGCAAACGATGCGTGAAACTGCACGGTATACAAAAATTTATTCCACCCGGGCTGAATGACTAACTATATATCGTTGAGACTCGAGAAAGACTGCTGTGCTCGTGTGTATCGTTGTGACAAGAAAAAAGGCAACGAGGTTTCTCATGTGACTACCTCACGAGCCAAGCAGCATGATTTAAATCATGGTCTTGCTGACACTGTCAACCTGAACGCCTTGTTGTCTGGTGCATTGGGCTCAGAGCCATCGACTTGCCGGCCAAAAGTGAAGATAATTTGTTAACTAATGTGGTCGATCAGGCAGCTATGATGTCAAACGGCTTGGAGGACTTTGATAAAAATCGCCGTTTTTTTGAGTTGATGACGTCTTTAAATAGTATTAAGTCATATGGTATAGGTCACTTTGACGCTATCGACAGGCGTCTAAATTCCATATTCAGCAAGGCATTGGTGCACGATAGGGGCATTGGTGAGCTTCTGGCCAAAAATGCCGCTCTGTGTGCCCAGGTTGACCAACTTACATCCCAGATGGATAAAGTAAAGGGTGAGATGAGCCCGTAAAGTCATCGAGAGACTTAGGCCTACGGTTAGTTAGAAGGTAACTGTGGTGCCACACGAGTCTGGCCGCTCATTGGTGGATATTATAAATTCAGTGTTAGTTGGGCTTACTTTGCAGCACCTTCACAGTGATATTTGAAATATTAAACCCGTAAAATTTAAAAATTCTAGGAGCTTGGATGGACTTGTGGCGGTGCTCGCGTAAAAATCTTTCGTGGTGTCATTCAATTTGACTCGTACACGCGAGTTCGTTTTGTCAACCAAGAAGTCTTTCGGTGAAATGAAATATACAAGTCTAATTCCAGATCATAACACCAACTCTGTTATCAGGCTCCACGGAATGGTCTCCGACTCGGTGCACAAGCTTTATGTGCGGGTCAAAGACGTGGCCAGGGAGCGTGGTTATAAATATGTATGGGAGCGTGGTGGTGAGATTTTTGTAGGAAGAGATAATAAAGCAGATCTTATTGTTATCACTACAGATGGGGATTTGATGTTATTAAATTGACTGGCCAGTGGTTACTTCTCAATACCTAATGATACGGGTCACGCTTCTTCACGTATTGTGCATATAAATGCAAACTCCTTAGGGGCACACAGGGATGAGATTAAGTGGCTTCTTAACAGACTTGACCTTAATGTGCTAGCCATATCAGAAACGTGGCTCACTCTGGCACGTGACTTTTCTCTCTATTCGATCTTATCTTATTACCTTCTGCGTAATAACCGATGTCTGAAATCGAGTACCGGTAAGAGGAAATACGTTTAGGGTAGCGGTGTGGCGTACTATGTGAGGGATACAATTCACAGTAAAGTACTAGATTTTTAAGTTATTTTATACGTTAACGAAAATGAATGTATGTTTGTAGAGCTGTCTCCACTGTTGTCACCAAAACTTTTATTGGCAGTTGTGTACAGGCGTCCAAAGGGTGAGGTGCTTTCAAAGTTCTTTAAGGCATTTAGTAGATGTTCCAAACATTATTTTAGTTTGGTCATTACAGGCAACTTTCATACCGATTAATTAAATACAGATTTTTACTCGTCACATTTGCGTCAGCTTCTTCTAGACGGTTCATTGGATTTGGTGAAGTTTGCAGCTACACACCATTGGGGGACCACGAACACCTGGATCGATCATTTTGCAGTCGACTCCTTGGACATCGAGGACTTTGCTTGATACGGATGTGAATATTGCTCTTGCTAGATTTAGGGAGATCGCGGTCGACCTTTTGGATGCTTAGACTCCATTTCAGGAGTGTCGCTATCGTAGGCCGTCAGCGACCTAATTCATGAAGGTTTTTAGGGATCGTTTCAGGACTCGCGATCGCATGTACGGGTAAGCGAGGCAAAATGGCGACTTAGATTTGCTGCGTGATTACAGAGTGTAATTGCTAGGCGTTGTTGAGGGCTTTTCCTCCACAGTCCTCATGGCAAATTTAGTGCCGCTTCAGCCACATTGCTAGTGAGCCCTCTTCGTAGGGTAAGTTTTTCTCCCAATTTACTGACTAAATTTGACTCTTTAGTTGCATGTGCTTGGTCCCCATGTTCTACGGAGGATCTCGAGCAAAAAGCCGGGTGTGCCTCTTGCGATGGCTTTTCGTTTCGCTCGTTTACTGTTGTTGAGTCGTGCAAGGCAATGTTGCATTGTCTTTTAAAGACTAAAAGTTTGAGTAACGATGGTCTGTGGCTGCGTTATTTCAAAAATGTGTTTTTTATTACAGCATCCCTTCTTGTACATATATTTAACACTTCGTTGGCCACTAATATATACCCAGACTTATAAAAGATTTCTAGTATTGGGCCCCTATCAAAGGTTAAGATACCCACATGCCCCTCGCAAACTCATCCAGTAGCTAACTTGCCCCATTTTAGAAGGGTGATGGACTATTTGATTGCTGATCAACTTAATAACTATTTGGAGAGCGCTTTGTTTTTTTCACCTTTCCAATCGGGCTTTTAATAAGGGTTGAGCATGCAGACAGCTCTTGTGCGGGTGTCTGACGATATTCGATGGGGTATGGATGGCGACTTTATTACTTTTTCTATTTATTTTGATTTTAAGAAAGCCTTTGATACTTTGTACCACCGAAGACTTTTGCTAACACTTCAACAATTAAATTTCTCGGGCCACTCAATTTGTTTTGTACAATTTCTTTAACCCTAACGCTTTCTATCTGTGATAGACGGAAGTGGGGGAGCGGTTAAGCCTCACTACGTTACTTTGAGAGTTCCACAGGGATTCTCTCCTGACCCATGCTGTTCCTTATTTACATAAACTCGATTATATCATGTCTTAAATACAGTTAAGTTATGCTCTTCGCAAACGAACTTCCAGTGTATATTCAGTGCTTTCTTTTTGATTTGTTAGTATATATCAGTGCCCTCCGGTGAATTTGGAAATTCAAAGTGATCAGTGATCCGTTGGGGACGAAATGTAAGAAAATAAATAAACACAAGTAAAGTGTATTTAAATTTTCCTGCGTTGATTTATTGATGCGCAACGTTTCACTGACAATATGCGTCAGCCTCATCAGGCTACAAAATTAAAATTAAAAACACACAATGAGTGATCTGGAAGGCTCAAACACAAAAATACAATAAATTTTTTTGTAAATTGTTACCGCAGGTACGCGAAAATTTGTAAGTTTGGTTGACTTACTCGTCACCTGTCGTGCTGTCGACTGACAATAAATTACAACCACAAGCCATCGCTTATATAGGCGGAGCCGCAATGGTAGACGGTAAAGGGCGATGAACTCGATCGGGACATTTAAACTTTCGTAGTAAAGGAAGGTATGCTCTATTAAAGGAAAGCATATCCTCCTTTCTATTGATGTTGTGTTTGTCGAGTTTTATATAAAGCAATTCGGAAATAATTCTTTTTTTATAATTGGATTCTTTGTCAAGGATTTTAAAGTTATCCCAATCGAATTCATGGTCAAAATTGATTTGGTGTGCACAAACAACGGAATCGGAGTTTTTACTTTTCATATGTTCACTGTAAAAACTCCGATTCCGTTGTTTGTGCACACCAAATCAATTTTGACCATGAATTCGATTGGGATAACTTTAAAATCCTTGACAAAGAATCCAATTATAAAAAAAGAATTATTTCCGAATTGCTTTATATAAAACTCGACAAACACAACATCAATAGAAAGGAGGATGTGCTTTCCTTTAATAGAGCATACCTTCCTTTACTACGAAAGTTTAAATGTCCCGATCGAGTTCATCGCCCTTTACCGTCTACCATTGCGGCTCCGCCTATATAAGCGCTAGCTTGTGGTTGTAATTTATTGTCAGTCGACAGCACGACAGGTGACGAGTAAGTCAACCAAACTTACAAATTTTCGCGTACCTGCGGTAACAATTTACAAAAAAATTTATTGTATTTTTGTGTTTGAGCCTTCCAGATCACTCATTGTGTGTTTTTAATTTTAATTTTGTAACCTGATGAGGCTGACGCATATTGTCAGCGAAACGTTGCGCATCAATAAATCAACGCAGGAAAATTTAAATACACTTTACTTGTATTTATTTATTTTCTTACATTTCGCCCCCAACGGATCACTGATCACTTTGAATTTCCTTTCTTTTTGATGTTCCAGACACCATCAGAAATTTTAACGAGGACATCAACGCTATTGACGGTAAGGCTGCAGACTATGAGTTGTTATTTAACTTCTCTAAAATAACGGCAAAATTGTTAGCTACGGCACAATTACTCAGAAGGATAGATTGTTTAGGTGTACTACCGGTTGTCGTTCACGGCACTGTGATACCCTTTGTTGCTTCAGTTAGGAATTTGGGTGTTATCTTTGCTGATGATCTTACCTGGAACGCACAGTTGTTTTGAGTTTGCTCAGCCATTTATAAGGCGTTGCATTGGCTTCGTTATAGGGCTGGCTCACTGTCGTGGGTGACGAAGAAGATGCTCGTGACTGCGCTTGTGCTCCCCCATTTTGACTACGCATCGCTGGCCTACCTTGACCTTCCAAAGTACCTGCAACTTAAGTTACACCGTCTTCTTAAGACAGTTTGAAGGTTCATTTTTGTGGTGGGTCACGATGTTGAAATGAGGCCACTCTACCAACAGCTTAAATGGTTAATTGTTGATGACTGAAGGAGATACTTGCTGGGCTGTATGGTCTATCGGGTAATCACTTTGGGAAGACAAAAATAGTAAGCAGAATTACCCCCACCGATTGAGGGTTTAAGGAGATCCGCTTGGCTTGTTGCAGATGGTTTTTTTATCTCCTTTGCGTGAACAGTCACGTACGAGCGCTCTTTTGTTAAAGTTCTTTTAAATTATGGGAGAAGATACCTGCAACAGTTAAATTAAGAAATTTTATTTAATCTTGTAAAGTAACGTTTTTTGACTGTTTGTCTGTAGCCGGCTGATATTGTTACGGTATTTATTGATGAATTTCTTAAGATATGAGCTTCAATATTTCCTATAAAATTATATATTATTACTGTTAAACTTGCGTCTCATTGAAGAAGCTCGGATAATTTAATTTTATTTCTATTCTTATTGTTATTGGTATATTGTCTACATACATTAATATGTCAGAACTTGTATGTACACTTTTGTTGCCATTCAGTTTCTTTAACCTTGTCATAAATAAATCTGTTTTATCATTATCATCTCTTGGAACTGGTCTAGTAAGTAAGTGAGAGGCAACGGACGGTTGGAGTCGCTTATCATGAGTCATCCAAAGGAAATTTGCATGTGTCTGAGTAGATGTGATACAACGTATTCATCCAAAGCATCTGCTTAGAACCTTCAAAATCCAACGCCTATTGAGAACAGCCAATTACCGTTTGGGGCCACTAGTGCACTTAGGACCAGCAAGTCTCCGGAGTTCAAAATCCTGCAACTGAATGTTATAGATCGAACAAGGTGACTGGAGAGGTATATCAATTGATCTCTAAAAAGAGATTGGATGTACTTCTTCTTTAAAAACCAGCCAAATAGAGGACGGGTAACTCATGGACATGCACTGGTCTGGGCACAAACACGATCATGGCTACTAATTCTGTAGAACCCTGCGCCGTGATTGTTGTTACTAATCCAAACTACAGTGCTCTATTTATTCTACGACTAGGCAACCAATATTGCGTCGTTGCGAAAATAAGAGCTTCCAGATTGTCACTGCACGCCATCAGCTGTTATTTTAAATACAGTGGTGACAGGGAGTTGCACCTTAATCTCTTGGATGAGGTGCTTCGAAAACTGAAGGGAAAGCGTAACATAATTGGCACTAATACGAATGCTAAATTGTCACTTTGGACCCCAAGAGGTATGAACAAAAGTGGTGGAGCCTTTGAAAATCTAATAGTAACCAATGATGTTGCGATCCCAAACAAGACCACTGGAACACCAACATATGAGTCAAGGGGATAAGAATCTTGGATTGACGTCACCATAGTGAGTTCACTGATGAATCATAGGATCTTGAACTGGAGAGTGCAAGTCTTGTAGACGACTGGTAAGCACGAATCGATTTTATTTAGTTTCAAGTCTCATCGAAAAGAAAGCGAAGATCCTTCCGTTAGGACCAGATTCAACCGGGTAAAAGCGAACTGAAAGGAATTTAAAAGAGAATTGATAAAACTCTCAGATGAAAGGCTTGAAGATCTATAACTGAACGACATCAATAAAATAGATACATATGCCCAAGAGATGGATAGAACTATAATTGGTTCATGCAATTATGCTATGCCTAAGAAAGGTTGCCAGAGAAACCGAAATCCATGGTGGAATGAAGAACTAGCAGTAACTGAAAAACAGCTAAATTAAACACATAGCACGCTTAAATAATATCTCGATGATGTTTTGGTTAATGAGTACAGAGCCCTGCTAAGAAAATACAAGGACATGTTTCGTCATACGGAGAACAAAAACTGGAGAAAATTCGTAAGTGAAGTGGGAAGTGAAGACGCCTTAAGACGTGTCTATAAATACATGGAACATACGAAAATTCCCCGTACTGCCTTCAAAGCTCTTTAAACCGAGGACAACTCTATACTGTCAATGAAGGAGACAGCTGGGACTCTGCTAGCAACTTGTATACCGAATGACGAGAAAGCTGGTGACTTTCTGGAACTCAGTCGCATGAGGGAGAAAGCGGAAACACTTCTGAAAATGGGAGACGCCCCGGCCTTTTCTGCTCAAGAGTTCAAATTTGCCGCAAGAGGACTGAAAAACGGCAAGGCACCAGGGACCGATTTATTGGAGGTGTGAGGTGTAAAACAAGCAACTAAACTCCTTCCGGACAGGTTCCTGAGGTTAATGAACGTCTGCAAAGAGAACAGTCACTTTAACCAGCAGTTGAAAAAGGGGCTGCTCACGATCTTGCTTAAAATTTTTAACAAAGATCTTACAGACCCTGGCTCATACTGCTTAAAGAATCTTCTTTCTGTGAACGGCAAAATCTTGGAAAAACTCATAGTCACTGGACTTAACAGCGAAATACTGAACTCTAGAGGAACATTGGCTCACCAGTATGGCTTTAGACCACAAACATAAACAGAAGTTGCCATTGTGGAAATAAGACGAGTAGTGAGTGAATCAACAAGTCGATACACATTTGGAATTCTGTTTGACATGCTGCATTCGATAATGTACAGCATTCTGCGGTTCATTCAGCTTTGAAAGAGAGGGGATGCCATAAAAACACCTACTGGCTTATAAAAAGCTACTTTAAAAGCCAACAAGGTTCCTAAAGTGATCTCATCACAGTTGTAGGTGGAAACTCTTAAAAAAAAATTGAGGTGGAAGGCCAGGAAGTTATCGACAAGGTCATCAAGTGGAGCGAAAGCTTAAAACTTTCAATTTCAGAGAAAAAGACCGAAGGCATATACCTTAAGCTAAATGAATTTAGAAGAAATAAGAAAAGGGTAAAGCCCAGGCCTGATAGGCCTAGGAGATCGAGAAAGAGAAAGGCAGCTTCGATCTTACGGACGCTGGTCATGAAGATGGAAGGTACAAGCGTAAAAGTAAAAAAAAGCCAGGTACCTGGGTGTCATGATTGATCAGGTTATGAGCTTTGGTAATCACTGCAAACACCTCAAAGATAAAGTGACCCCACTTTTTTATAAGCTAAGGAGACTTGGACAAAGCACAGGAGGATTAAAACTCCCTACGTGCAAACGTATTGACTCGGCGGTGTTTGCTCCCACAGTCGCCTATGGGGCTGTGGCATAGGCGGACAAATGCACGGTGCATGATGTACGGATGTTTTCCAGTGCGTAGCAAACAACTCTGGTATCAGCTACCCATGCTTACAAATCCGCTTCGACGAGTAAATAAAGAACAATAAATACTGTGTGTTAAGTCTAGAGATCTTTGCCAATTTGTCGAAGCTTTGCAGATCCATCGTGAAAGATGCAGGCCCTGTTTAAAAGAGAAAGAAAAGGTAACAAATACAATCATTAAAAGATGAGTGTAAGAGACTTAGAAAAATTGGCCTTAGAGATTTCTGCCACTACCCGTATCATAGCAAAATTACGCAGCACTACTCCTTGGAGATACAACCAGTACGACAAACGAGCATATTGTTTGTTCCGTGTTAGACCTAAGACGGGCCTTGCCCTGACGCAGATAAATAATTTGTAGATTCCAACAGTACCTGTCAAGAAGCTGTAAGCCATAATCACAGGCAATTAGCTAAAAACGACAAGCAGCCCCAGCAAGTCATCCAGAGAACATCGCTGTGAACTACTTAGTACGTCGTTAGTCCTTCTGTCGTTTTAATCATGTCTTTTTAATCGTTTCGTTTGTTCTCGCAAGATAACAGAGCACGGAAAAGGAGCTCTAGTGGGATCGCCGTTTATAATCCCGCGTAATCCGATTCAAAAATACTGCCTGGCAGGACATTTGACTAAGGCGATACATCTGTCAAAAAAAACGCAGGCGTCCTTAGGCCAGCTTAGCAAGGACAGAAACCTCGCGTAGAGCAGAAAGGCAAAAGCTGACTTGATCTCGATGTTCAGTACGCATAATGCTGGCAAAGAAATGGCTACTCGCTCCTTTTCACTTAAAGTGTTTTCAGAACGAGGTGCCCGACAAGTTACCACAGAGATAACTGGCTTGTGGCAGCCAAGCGTTCATGGCAATGCCAATTTTTGATCCTTTGATGTCGGCTCTTCCTATCATTGCGAAGCAGAATTTGCCAAGCGTCGCATTGTTCACCCGCCAACAGGGAACGTGAGCTGAGATTAGACGGTCGTGAGACGGGTCAGTTTCACCCTTTTGATAAATTTGTCATTAGTACAAGAGGAACCACAGGTTTGGACGTTCGGCTTACGCACTTGGTCAACCAGCCGGTGGTGCGAAGCTACAATTCGTGGGATTATGCCTGAGTGCTTCTAAGGTCGTATTCTTTCTGGTCAAAGGTGGCAACGTTATATTTAGAAGTCTCATCAATCAAGAGGCTCAAAACAATGTGACATTTATTATTACTAGGTGATCTCCTTTTCTTCGTGAGGCCATATTATCTCATGGGCTCAAGTTGTGCGCATGACGTTTAAGAAAATTGTCACCGTCCTCAAGATCTCACTGAGCAAATCAGAAGTTAGTGTCTGATGGTTAACCATGAGTTTTTAAATCAAATTCAATATCAAAACTCGAAATTGTCTGTAAACACCTTAGGTACCTGGTAGGGTATTGTAATCAGTAGAGCAGTTACATTATTACGATTTGTTAAAACTCAGGCCTTGGCTTAAGGATTTGTCTTGTAGTTTAAAAAAGGCCTTATAAGAATGAAAAAAAGAATTATTATTAATAATATAAATAATCCTCATAATTATTATTATAGTAAAAATAATAATAAAATTAATAATAATAATAATTACTACTATTAAAAATATAAATAATAACAATAATAATGATATAAATAATAATATTACTAAGAATAATGATGATCAGTATAATAATGATAAAAATAATGAAAATAATTTTTATTATGATAATAATAACAAGAACAAAAAAAAAAGATTAATAACGAATAGAGAGCAAAAGATAGAAGTGTAGAAAAAAAGATACGAGATAGTAGAACAAGAAAAGCATTGTACGTGTTGTATAGAGAGGAGAAAAAAAAAAGAGAAGAAAAAAAACAGTAACAATAAAAATTTAGAATGCCCACGAAAGGAGCGATGCGCGACAAGGAACTGAAAAATTTTAGCAGTTTTTTGTGTAGAAGGGAGAAATCAACGCCCTACAAGGGACTGAGAGAAATTTTGGTGGTCTTTCGAGCTAGGTGGTGGTATGTGTGTGTGTGCAGGTGGATGGTGGTGGCAGAAAAAACTCGCATGACAGTTGCGACTTAATTGAACGATCAACTATTTATTTTGTCCGTAACTTTTGGACTGCCAATACTCTAACTGCCATGTAAGGGTATGCTCAAGAAGCAATGCACTACTTGGATTTGGAATTATCATTTGCAATTATCGCTACTGTATTGTCTGGTCTATTTAAAGGGCATAACATGCTGGTTTGAGCAGCAGAGCCCGTGTCACAGACATGGATGCAAAAAGTAGCGCTCCCTCAAATCACAGAAGCATTAATCACTTCGGGCATCTTGCTCGCAGTTTTACAAACAAACGACGACTTTTTTTAAGATTCTTTGGTATGCTTGATAAGCAAACGCTCAACCTTTGCTACTTTCAATGCTTCAACAGTCAGGCAGGCATAAAAACCTTAAAGATGCCAGTATAAATTAAGAAAAATTGCAATGCGCGTGCAGGAATAACGGACTGACGTTTTTTATTCAAACCGTAACTGACTGTGACTCAATTTTTCCGAAAAAAAAACTGCTGTGACTGCAACAAAGCTTATGCTTGATAAGAAATCTGCTATTTTTTAAACTCTAGTTTCCTTATACAAGATCTGTCTTCAAATGTGTCTCTTAGTCTGCGTTTTACAAGCATTTGTTAAACGACTGGTATGCTCTTTCATAGCCAGTACGTATCAAGCGTATACCAAATTTATTTGATATAAACTGGTAATTCACAACCACCAGATCGTATTGGTCTGCCATTAGAGCGTATGACGCAAGCATCGAGGCACCATGACAAGAAGCCCGTGAGAATTTATGGTCACTACCTCGGAACGTGAAAGCAGGAATCTGCGTTCCCGACTCCATCAATAATTATTCATAAAGGGCTATTAGGGCCTCGACTGATAGAGGTCTGATTAAGAAGTGTGCATGTCAACTCTTTAAGGGTATGCATGCTCCAAGAGCAATTGGCGTGTCAACTAAGCAATTCACGTCACAGCAAGCAGCAAAAACGCGACTATTAGCGCTGGGCCGTAATACAAAAGCAATGCGCGTTCTCCATAAGCAACGTGGGTCGTAAACTTATAAATTTTCACGCCCCGTCAATCCGAAAGCAATGCAAGTCACTCTTATTGGAAACTTTCGTTAGGCATTATTGCGTGTTAAACGGTTCTTCGATTTGCCGTGCCCAAGGACGCCTCGGCACCAATGAGACAGTTTTCTCGTCGGGTGGAGCTTTAATACCCAGCTTCTCCATGGGTCAGCATCTACCACTAAATGGCCCTCAATGCGGGTCGCACCTTTGACGTTGCACGTGCCATCGTCGTGGCTCGTAGCTTCTTAACGGTATGCTATCAAAGCATCAACTCACTAGAAACCGAGCAGGGATAGAACGTGTACCTCCCGTACGTATACCACTGTGGTAAGCCCTGACCTAGCGTCAGCGACCATATTGTTGGATATTTGTTAACACGCAACTCTCACGAGAAACTTTTAACACTTGAATCATAAATTTGAGTGGCCCTGCTGCTAGTTTCATGACAGAACCTTGTAGCTCGCTATGCTGATCCAATATTGTTTAAATAACTAGTCATTCAAATGCCAAAAGTGCCACAGTCCATAGCGACGCGTCGTTAACAACCTAAAACGGCCTTTGTTGCCTTTTCCAGAGCTTCCAAGGACTTAGCCTATGCCCGCTAAGGAAACCCTGCGTCCAAAACTTTCTCATTACGCGTTAGCAATAATCAACCAGAACTTAAAAAAAAAGAAATCACTTTCGTTCTTATTAAAAAGAGCTGAAATTGAGCTTCAAGTGTCGAACGCGTCGGGAACTCGTCGCAAAAAACTCAATTGCATCCTTCAAGATAAAATCAAGTTTTCTCCAGGTTCCTCGGTAATTTTTATTTTGCCAGAAACGCAAGATAGTGCAATTCAACGACAAGCCGATTAACAGGACGTCATAATCCTTAGGGCACTCTGAGTTACGTGCTTCAAATTTAAATTTGACAACAAAGCTCCCTGGTAAATTTTGCCAGTAGTCATATGCTTGTCTCAAATATTGAGCCATGCATAGCTCAGTGCATACCAAATTAACGTTAAACTGCGAATGGCTTCTTAAACCAGTTATGGCTTCTTAGATGGTACCCACATTAACTTGAATAACTGTAGTAATACTAGACCTAATACATGAGAATTAAGGACCTGAATGAAAATAGTGTGCAACATCAGTAACATTATAGCGATGTAAATAAAAAATTTAGTTTATGAGATTTGAAATCTCGCGCTTTAGGATATTCTCTTACCTATAAGGGCCAATCATAAGCGTGCATGCATCTACTAATACATCAATAGACTCTATTTATACTTACCTTTGTCCAGCAGCTCGCTGCTGCTGCGGTTATCGTCAGTCAGCCTTAAACGCCCTTTTCAGTAAGTCGCTTTGCGCTCGTGTTTATAATTTTCACGAGTATCTTTTTTCTGTAAGATTTCTGTTACGAAGAACGATTCACATTTTTGATTGACACGTAATTTCTCCGTCTGACTCATATATAAGTTTTTTCTTTTTTTATCTTGCAAGTAAGCAAGCATTATGACTTGTTAAAGTAAAATTAAAAAGAGGGATTGCTTTTTTTACAATAAACGGCTAAAGTGTTTAAAAGTGTGTTGTGCATTTATTATTGTGTCCTTTTTTTACATCATTTTCACGCTCCCCCAAATCTGGCATGCCATATAAATTATACACTACACTCTTACTGAGTTTAATTTCGAACAAATAGAAAGGACGCTTTTACTAGATCAAAACTAAAGAGTAACGTAGACGCGTTCACGCGCATTCTCTCGTCCATTGTAAAAAATTGTGGTGACTCTGAATTACTTTTGGCTAATCGCACGAACCTCGTACCGGCAATGCATCTTTCGAATGTCAACCTTATCAACTTTCGACAGTAAGTTCTGTGCTTACCATGATTGTGACGGGTAACGGAGAATCAAGGTTTGATTCCGGAGAGGGAGCCTGAGGAACAGCTACCACAACCAAGAAAGGCAGCAGGTGCGCAAATTACCCACTTCTGGCACGCTTGGCTCTTTCGAACGCCAATGTTCTCGAACCGGCTCGGAAAAGCCAAGCGCTTTCTAATTTAAATTACGGGTCAGTGACGCTTTTGCTTCGGATACTTTCAGGACATGTCTTGAAACGCGGACCAAGGAGTCTAACATGTACGCGAGTCATCGGGACTTGTATTATTCGTTACAAATATAATTAAGCCTGAAGGCAAGATGAAAGTAAAATCTTATAAACTTTGTGCTCTGTGACCTAGGAAGAATGATTCGCGTCACATATGCGGATTCGCACTCCCAAGGCGTCTCGTGCTCATTGCGAGCTGAGGCGCACCAAGAGCGTACTCGTTAGAACCTGAAAGATGGTGAACTATGCCTAGTCAGGACGAAGTCAGGGAAAGCCCTGATGGAGGTCCGTAGCGATTCTGACATGCAAATCGATTGTCGAAACTGGGTATACGGGCGAAAGACTAATCAAACCATCTAGTAGCTGGTTTTTTAAAATGTTTTCCTCAGGATTGCTGGCACTTGTAATTTTCAGATTTATCAGGTAAAGCAAATGATAAGAGACATTGGGGCTGAAACAATCTCGATCTAATTTCAAACTTTAAGTGGGTGAGATTTCTGACATACTCAAATATTGGAACCACAAGTTTTATATACAAAAAAAAAAAAGAATTAGAGTGCCAAGTGGCCTAAGTTTGGTCAGTGGAACTGGCGCCGTGGGACAAACCAAACACTGAGCTATGGCACCAAAGTTGAAGCTTGTGGGATACCATGGAAGGCGTTGGTTGCTTAAGACAGCAGGACAGTGGCCATGAAAGTTGAAATCTGCTATGGAGCGTGTAACAACTCACCTGCCGAAGCAACTAGCCCTGAAAATGGATGGCGCTGAAGTGTCGCGCCTATACTCGGCCGTCAGCGGCAAGTGGGGCGTTGTAAAAGCAATTTTTCAACGTCATGAAGCTCTGACGAGTAGGAGGGTCGTGGCAGTGTGCGCAGAAGGGTCTGGGCGTGAGCCTGCCTGGAGCCGCCGTTGGTGCAGATCTTGGTGGTGGTAGCAAATACTCCAGCGAGGCCCTGGAGGACTGACGTGGAGAAGGGTTTCGTGTAAACAGCCGTTGCACACAAGTCAGTCAATCCTTAGCCCTAGGAAAAATCCTATGTTGATGACGGTGTTTAAATTTATAATTTCTTATATTTAAAAGCACACACCCGTTGGGTAAAAGGAAATCTGGTTCTCTTTCCGGAACCCAGCAGCGAAACCGCTTAAAGTTTGGGCTCTCGCAAGAGTGTTTGTTGGTGTAACTCGAAGTGACCTGGATACGCCAACGGGAGATCCAGGAAGATTTTTTGTTTTCTGCATAAGCGTTCGAGTTTCCTGGAAATCTCTATCAGGAAAATAGGGTTTGGAACGCAAAAAGCATCGCAGTTGCAGCGGTGTCCAGATCTTCTTCTCGGACCTTGAAAAGCCAGGAGAGGGCCACGTGCAGCTGTCGTGCCGGTTCGTATCCATATTCACAGCAGGTTTCTAAGGTAAAGAGCCTCTAGTTGATAAAAAAATGTAGGTAAGAGAAGTCGGCAAATTAGATCCGTAACTTCAGAATGAGGATTGGCTCTGAGGAGCAGGACGTATCGGGCTTAGTTGGGAAGCGGGTGCGGCTGACATACTGGGCCTCGGCGAGGTTAAACTTTGCGGCGGTTCGCGTGCGTGCATGGTGTGCACGTCGTTAATTCGTCGCTGAGGGTGACCGAGCTCGGTACCTTGCCTTGGCCTCCCGTGGATCTTTCTTGCTGCGAGGCTTACGTGACGGTTCCGCCGTTGCGTTTATTCTCTTTAGCCACCATTTAACGCTCAGGTCAGAACTGGCACGGACCAAGGTAATCCGACTGTCTTATTAAAACAAAGCATTGTGATGGCCCTCGCGGGTTATAATGCAATGCGATTTCTACCCAGTGCTCTGAATGTCAACGTGAAAAAATTCAAACAAGCGTGGATTAACGGTGGAAGTAACTATGACTCTCTGCGTGTGACGCACTTCGTGCATTGCTGGCCATGGCCTCTCAAGCAAATGAGTAGAAGATTTGAGACCATTGTGCAGGAGTAAAAAGAAATGCGCGTGGTGACTTACAGAAAATTAAGACTAAAGCAATGCGCGTGTCTGGGAAGAAATGGATTAAGGAGTAAAGATATGGAATGGATTAAGGAGATCAAGAAGGGAAGAAAAAGGACGAAAGAAAAAGAAGGAAATAAAAAGGAGAAAAAAAAGAAGATTATTTGAGGCAAATAAGAAATGAAATGGAAGCGCAGAAAAATAGCCTTGATCCGATGCTATGGCAGAGATCGCCAGCTTAACTGGTATGGTGCGTACAATCTTGATGAGATTGTTTCAATGGAAATGCCGACAATTTATCTTAGTCACCAGGAAGAGCACACACTCCCCCTTGATGCTCACCTTTTGCTCGAGCCGTCGATTGAACAACATCAACATTAGATCGACGGCCGGAAAAATGCTCAGTCACCCAATATCTACCATTAGACTGAATTAGAAGAAAAAAAGAGTAACGGAGATATAACTCCAAAGAAAATACCTGCCAGGCAGCCGTTGATTAAACTCCTCTGTTAACGCTAAAAAAATTAAGAGGAGTGGAGAAGGAACTTTGAAAAACCAAATAAAATAATCAAAAAGGCTGATAAAAATACAACTACCCCAGGCGGTATGCCTTCGAAAGAGACAAATCCAGCCATAGCTTCCAACTTGGTGAGAGCCCGGGTGGGCTGCGCATGCTCCATGGATTCTGGGGGGAGCATTATCGGTCTCTTGTGTCCCTTACACTAACACGAAGAAATGGAAACGGAGAGCCAGGGTGACTCGCAAAATCGTGGACAGTTTCTACTTGACAGCAGAAGAATAAGTCAAAGCAGCGGAATAAGTTTTAAGAGCACAGGCAGAAATAAAAAGATGAGGCCTGAAGAGGAAAGCTCGGACTCAAACTCCACTGAATTTAAAGATGAAGAAGAAGGACCAAGTTGGTACGTTAAAATGGAAAAGGTTGAAGAGCTGGCAATGGGACACATGGCGGACTTACGCACTAGGTATAAGTTTGTGAAGGCCGCCGAAGAATTTGTCCAAATACAGATTTCAAAAATCAAGAAAACAGCCGTTGCTCTGGCTATATAAAAATTGGCTCTAAAAGTGCAACTCAAAGAAAGGCCAACCATCGACTAGTTCTCTGCTCCGAAGGAGCGCCAAACAATTTCGCCAGTCGTAAAAGAGAAAAACAAATTGAATACCATACCACGGAGAACTTTCGCAGCAGCAGTAAAATCTGTCTCAGACAAGCCGGTCTCACCTGACACAGTCAAGAAAGTGCTGAAGGAAATAGTAAATTCAGTAACTAAGAGACTCCAAATTAATAACCTACAGAAAAAAGAACAGGTATTATCGTCATTAAATCTAGCTCGGAGCTTGAACTTAAAAAGTTAATGAATAGTAAAAACCTAAAGAGTAAAGGGCTGGAGGTTACTTAACTCAGTAAAAGAATACCAAAAATAAGTATATATCATGTATCCAGAGAGATGACGGCTGAGGATTTGACGAGCGCGATTGCAGTTCAAAACTCTAAAGTACTCAACGAGAGGCTCCAATTTGGAAAGCACTTTAAGGCCAGATTTAAAGTGGGCCAGAGAGATAAGGACAATGTGCACTGGGTAGCCGATGTTACGCCTAAGCTGCGAAGTATACTGATAATAAAAAAGGTCCTATATATTCAATGGCAGAGGTGCCGCGTAAATAATTATTGTTGTGTATCACGGTGTTACAAATTCCAGGGACAAGGGCACATTGCCGAATATTGCAGGTCATGTGTTACGGCATGAAGCCATTTTGCAAATGAAGAACGCAGTTTTATGGACTGCCCGGACAAAAAGAAGCAAGCGATATGTGTCTTATATAAGCAAAAAAAGAAGCCCAGGACTCACATTACAAATAATAACTGCTCATCGTACCAAGTGGCATTAAAACGAGTCACATTACAAACAGACTATGGCGCAGAGTAACTATATTAAGATCTTGCAAGTAAATCTTGGCAGAAGCCAAAATATCACTGATGAATGCAAGAAAGCAGCATACGATACAGTAGTAGATATACTACTGCTACAAGAATTGTACACACAGGTGGATGAAGCCTGGGTTGAATTGATTCAAAAATGTCATCATTACGAGGAACAAGCCAAGCTAAGTGCCATAGGCCTGCATAGTGGTGCTAAACAGAAGTCTCACCACAACAGCACTTGCTTGTGTCAGTAGTGCTCACTGCGTGGTGGCGTACATTTCAGGACCAGCGGGAGAGTTGTACTTGGTCAGTTTATATTGCCAATACAGCTTGCCCATACAAGTTTTTGCGCACCAACTTACGTTTGCAGTGGAGTTCATCTCATCAAAAAGAGTTATAATTGGCGCCGACGTGAATAAAGTTTCCCCCCTGTGGAGCTACTGACTTGACGATGCAGATAATAACGGACAATGTTTTAAGGTGATAATGATAAGGCACAACCTAACTGCGGTCAATGCTTCGGGGCCACCCTGTACATATATACAAGGTATCCGGGATACAGACGTTACCCTAGTGGGTCAGAATATGGAGGACTGTGTTGCAGACTGAAAGGTGCAAAACAATTTAACATTTATTAAACATAGAGCCATAAGTTTAAGCTGGAACTCACAAGATCTACCAAGGCCACTGATTTGGCAAAAAGGCTATAATTGTGCAAATGCTAGCTGGAAGCAGTAAAGGCACAATATCAAAATTAAAACAACATGACTATTAGACATAATGGCAAAGGAGAAAGACAAGATTAAACGTCTTCTAAATAAAATCACGGCCATAATAAAATTATCCACAAGAGGTTGCATTCCTTGCAAAAAAATACATAAGAAAAGTGTGCCTTGGTGGACACATAAAATTACAAAATGCAAGCGCAGTGTGTAGGAAATAAGGCCAATACTACAAAACATGAGACAGGGCCCAGACAGACAAATCACGCAAACTGCCTATCAGCCAGCCAGGCATGATCACAAAAGCAAATTGAAGAAACCAGATCTAACAGCTTGAAAGCTTACGTCACTGCGCAGGGAGACAATGAAACGTATGGGCACATCTATAAGGTCTCGAGTGAAAAGGTCATGCCAGCCACGGCTATTGCAAGTATAAGTATTGGAGATACTTATATCCGTAATTTGGATGAAACGGTAAAAGCACTACTTGAGGGACTATTTGGAGAAAAACAAGAGGACAACCAGCCTCAGAATGACCATGAATATCCTTATAAGGTGAGCGATTACTTGTAGACAGAAGCTGAAGTTAAAACGGCCATAGACTCACTGAAAAATGGTAAGGCTCCTGGAAAAGACCTCGTGAAGGTGTAAATGCTGAAGCATGCAGCTAAAACCAAACTGCTGATGGTCCTGACGAACCTGTATAATGGCTGCCTGACGTCTGGGGTATTTCCACAAAGTTGGAAAAATAGTGTTGTAAGGATCCTGCTTTAAAAAATTATAAACTTTCTTATGCAAACGATCGTAAAAATACGTAGAAGTCCATACTCTAACCAACTGTTTACGATTACTATAATTGTTATGTAGTCTATGGATGATTATTTCACTTAAGGATGACAGACTATTGAAGTGTTGGCACAAGTATCTACGTGTTGGTGTACTACAGTTCAAAATTTGCTTGATTTTACTGACATTGTGAACAATACATAACAAGTAAATTTTCTGGTTGCAATGAATAAAACTATACTGAAATATTTATTTATTTCTTAGTTTTAACTGTACCACAAAATTCTCAAGCAGTGCACATCAAGAAACAATAGATTAAGATACTGGAAATTGGCAAAAAATGAAAAATTATTGTGATAATGGACATTAAAAAAAAAAAAAAAATTAAATAAAAAGGTTTTACAATCAATAGTACCCTAGTAGTGGTCCAATTTACAGTACATAAAAAAACTGATAAAGTTATAATTAAAATGACACAATTTTAAATGTAATACTGACATGTAATATAGACATAGAGGACAAAAAGTTGAAGGTCCTAAACAAAGTGAGTAGGTAAGCTATATGGATTTTAATCCAGTAAGGGTTTTAATCCGGTGAGTAGAATGATCCAGTAAGGAGTCTCATTTATATTACGTTGACGTCGATAACGCTTTCAGGTTCGTCACCATCACTCTTACGTATTGTCTTCATACTACCATCAAGTGTGTGCATTATTTTTTTACTATTGCAAGGGCGTCAATACTGCTCTCATGTGTTGACTTCATGCTGCCATTAAGTATGTGCGTTGTTGTTGTACTGCTACTGGTATCAAGTACCATCAAGTGATATTAGCCTGATATCAATTAAAAGTATCGTACTCTTGTGAGTGTCCTTTTATTAATTTTTTTAGTGAAAATTTGAAATAAACGTACACAAGGTTGTTAGAAAGAATTGGTTGTTAGTTGATTTAATAATATAGCATGTAGCTGCACTCATTGAAAAACAAAACAAGAAATAATCAATAATTCAAAACAAAATACAAGCAATAATACTAAATCTTTTAAGAACATAAATTTTTTTAGGAGGTTATTCTTCTTAAATTTTTACCATCATTCAAAAAGTATAAGACGTAAAATTGTGTTAAAACGAAAAAATTTTAACTTCTTTAGCCATTACTTTGATAACAACAATTGAGTGACACTCTTTAATAAAGTAACGTTGAATTTTTAAAATTATTGTAAAAAATAGGAAACAGAAATTTAAAGTTTTTTTGGTCGTTCCAAGGAAATGGTAAGCAAATGATGTACATTTTTGAATTTTAGATGAAAAGTCAGATTCTAATGCCAACAGTGTAATTTAAATAACTAATAAATGTTAATACTTTTTTAATAATACAACCTTACTGTTCACTTAAGAGTAAAAATATTAGGCTAGCTTCTCTGTACAGCTAGTCTTTGTCATGAGAAGGACGGACTACTTTGGGAATTAAGGTGGGGACACTCACGTACATTGTTTGAGTGTATTTGATGCTTGATGCGTGAGTTTCCATCGCTACTCATAATTACGAGCCATGACAATTAAGAGCTCTGGTGCCCGGTACAAGCTCTGCTCTAGCTCTCTAGCCTTCCAAACTTCGAAGTGACAAGACGTTCCTGCGAAGCAGTCCCTCCTTCGTCTAAAAGTTCAACGGCAACTTCTTTACACCTGGCACCAGCGTCATGCCTTTTTTTCAGCAGACTCAGAGAAGACAGTCTTCCCTTGTTGAAACGTATAACTATTGTTATAGCGTTGTCTTTTACTTTAAGTCCTCAGCAAACGAGGCATATAAATTTTGTTTCTCTTTACTGCCCAAATGACTTGCTCAATCGTCGTCTCCGTGCAGTCATCGTTTGATTTATCGTTTACTTGTATATATTTCTTTCGCAAGCCTTCCTAGTATTTTCTCTTTGTAAAACCTGTAGCATTTCTTTGGTAAATAAAAGTTTATTGTTTTTTAAAAGAAATTCTTTTCGTTGTCGAAGTGAGTTCATTGTGAGTGTTTCTAGTAGTAGTCGCTGCATGCAAAGTGCCATTTTTTTTTATAACCATCTAAATTACTTCGTTTCAAGATAACAAAATTTTCACGTCACATTTTAATTCGACTGGCCAGGTTGAATTCTTTCTAACCTGGATTTTTCAATTTGAGGCTTACGAATTTTCTCGAACCACGAGAAAATCCCAGCAAACACAAGCACTTTACTTAAGAAAGAATTATCATTCATAATAGTGTAGGTACAGCAACATATAAATATGTAAATTGATGTTATGAAAACATTTATTCAAATTTTTCAACGAGAGTCTTACATAATACTTTTAAATGTCTTATACTTCATAAATTAAATTAAAAAATTCAAGCAGTAGGGATATTTATCAGGAATTCAAGTATGGTAGCTAAATTATGAAATCAAAAGAGTGAAAAATAATTTAATTAGTTTTATATAAAACTAAAATAGCAATAACGACTGTTGAAAAAACGAGCAATAGAGTAATTACCATGTGTACAATATTATGCCCAAGAACATTGATATCCTTACTTTTTTTTTAATTTCAGGAGAAATTCACGACTGTTTCATCAACTTCTTTGACAATCCATAAATTACAATGATAGAGTTCTTACATAACCAGTTTGGAATTGGAAAATCTTTCATATTCACCGAAAAAATCACTTAATTTTTTTCTAGGTGTAAAAATTAAAACAAAATTTTAACATATTCAGTTAGAAAATTACATACAAATAGATAAAATAGCATGTAAAACGATTTTTTATAACTTACTGTTAAAATAAAAAGTATACATAGATTTTCATTATACTTTTTTATTATTATTACAAGATGATTATTGTGTATTTTATATTTTAGTTACCACTAGAATAAAGTTAAAAAAATTTTATGTATCTTATTTAAAAACAAAACAGTATAAAACATAGATTTTTATCGTTATTAACAATAAATTGTACTACAAAATTTTAAATATTATGTATATTATATTATTTCATGAATTAAAAAACTTTTACTTTTATTTTCTATGCAATATCTTACAACTCACTGTTTTAATCGGACGAGAAATCGCGTACCAGATAAATAATTACGAGAAGCATGACAATAACTTCAATAATTAATAAAGCAACATTATTTTTTACTTTAACGTCTCTGGCTGTTAGACATGTTAAGCGACATGAAAACCAATAGAAATCCAAACAAAGTCAATTATATCGTAGTTTTTTATGTGTTAATTATTGAATTCTTTTTAAAAACGGTAAAATAAAAGGTTGTCAAGGTAACAAAATCTAAAAAGGAGTCATTTGGAAGTAAAAAAAAATTATTATCTCATATATATTCATATTTTTCTTGCAAGAGGTTATACCAAAAACGTAATGGTGGGCGTATTACCACCAGTATACATATGTATATATGTTTGATCGTGTAGAACATGTGATATTAGCCCCTTTTTCACAACTTTTTAATATTGTAGGGACATATTTTCCATTTAAATACTTTTTTTAACTAGCGAAAAAGCATAGAATATTAAATAGTCATGTAATTGGCCCACTAAGCACACAGATATCATAGCCCTACTCATATACGTACATACAGTCTCATGTTCATGGTAAGTGTCATACATTCCATGTAAACGGTGCCACCTTAATGTTAAAAATTAAACCAAATCCAGAAAATTCGTTTTAGGCTGGAATAGCTCGTATAACTATATTAACAATATTTTAAGCATGTCAAAAGTGAATGCTTTGGACCTATATAGAAAGAGATCACCTTATGGAAAAAGTTTATAAAATACATAAGTCTTATGGGTCACTTATTACGTATCTGAGGTCAGGTTTGCACACATTAAAGAAAAAATTTTTAAACTGGTATGAAACAGAATTAAAATACTCCCAGTCATGGAATTGGATGACGAGTAAGCAATCATTTTTATAACGAAATTATAATAATTGGATAAAATTTTTCTGTGACTTGACTTCAAACATTTATTTTTTCACCTTAAACAGTTTTCTTATTAAAAATTTTACATTATCAAGAAATATGAATGATTTAATTTTTTCTTTAAATAATATATTCTCCAATTTGTAAATATTAACTTTCTTAACGTATGTTTCCGTCGCATGACCTTAGAATACCTAAAAACTCTTACATCTTCGATTTAGAACCTTCAATCATTAAAATTTGTTACTTCAACAGATAACTCCCTTTCTTTCAGCTCGTATACCCTGTCACCCTGAATCATATGTTTAATTCATATTTTTTCGAAATTTTTATCGAAACTTTAATTTATGAGACACTGTAATCCACATAAGATTATATTTCTCCGTAGCCACGGTCCACGCGAAATGGTTTATGTAAATTTAACCTGATATACAACAGAATCTTCATACATTCCTTGTTACAATTCGTTTACATCAAATGTTATCCATACTATGTAATTATATAAATATATAATTTAAAGTTGGTGAAACTTTAAGTTGTTTTACATTATAATGTGAGTTTCATTATCAGAAAATATTTGAAGATTACAGAGTAGTCAAGGGGTATATTTAAATCCTTCGATGAACATAATTAAGTTTGGGCTAAATTATTAATTTACATGCTTAAAATCCGAACTAAAACATCAAAAATACTTTTTAGATTTAAAGCATGTGATATTACTCATTAATATAAGCTTAATGGTATACATCAGAGCACTTAATTAGATATATCCCTGCAATCAATTTTTACATACTTATATGCTGTAGTGTATGTATAGGTATCATAATATAAATGGTACGTGCGAAATCAGTGTAACTAAGGTACATACAAAAGCAATGAAAACTAACAAAAAAAGAAATGTAAATTATTGGACCCTAAAAAAAATAGGCACAGCTCACACAGTTTCATCAAAATAAGCTTAGCTCGTCACATTTGGCCGAAAAAAAATACAGCTCAAGAGTTCACGAGGAAATAAGGACGTATCATTGGACCTAAATAAAAAGCCATGCAGCTTACACGCTTGGATAAAAACTAATATGGCTTATCGCATGTAGGCAAATGAAGTGGAGCTCAATAGACCAGTAAAAAAATATGTTTAGACCCCTGTTTGAAAAAGAATGTGAAATTTAGTTTGTTGACTTATTTAGGAGCCTTCAATAGTCAGAATCAGACGTGCATAGATTTGGACAACTGAATTTATTTAGAAGATTTTTTATAGAATACTAGAGGTGGAAAAACGTGGTTATTTGGTCATGGTTTTTTTCCTGTTAATTGCACTTCAAAAAGCCTGTAAAAGTAGTTGTAGCAATTCCAAAGAACTACAGAATAAGTCACATTGGTTAAAAAACCATTTTGTAGTTTACTTTGAAATTGCAAAAAACCCATAAAATAGAGGTTTTTCAAATTTGTTTATAATTAATAAGCAATTAATCCTAATTGTCTAAAATTGATCTTGAATTGTAGCTCTTGGACGGTACAGTAAGTCCTCCAAAAATGAAATTAGGACTTATAACTTTTTTTCTGCAATTCCAATTGTTTTATAAGAAGGTGGTTATTTGTAAATTAATCATCAGGGCTGGAGGACATCCTACATCATCCAACGAGTGCCCACTTTGTTCTTAAGAGTAGTAACTAACACTTCTTATGTACAGTTTTTCAATTTTTGCAATTGTTTAATGGTATTCTGATCTGCAGAAAAACCACTTTATTGCAAATTAAATATGAGCAATAATTTAAGGGCAATCCTAACCAGACTTTTTCTATCAGAAAGCTTGATTTTTTGCCTTAATTTAAAAAAACAATTTAACGTTCTACGACTACGACCTTGGAGAGACAAGATAATTGTTTTTTTCATTTAATTCTCACGATTTTGTTAACTTACATGAGAAGTTGGCTTTATCCCAATCGTCTTAAATTGCTCTTAAATTGTAGCTCTTGTACAGTACAATAAGTCCTCCAAAAAGTAAATTAGTATTTTTAACCCTTTCAACGGTTAACCGTAACAATCTGAACAAGTTTAATAAAGTACACCAAACGATTTATCTGCTTGACCTACCTCAGTTAAATAGAAAGGTTGTTTTACGACCCAGGGAAGCCAAGATATTATTAATTTTTCAACCAGAGGCAGTTTCGATCGCTCGTAATCAGATTGTTCTTATGGAGCTGCAGAGCTCGGGGTTGCCATAAAGCGTGGTCAAGACGGCCACCAAAATACTAACCCACACTTCTAAATCACTTTTTCAAAAGAGAACAGCAGTCAATAACAATCAAATATTTTTGTCCATAAAATATAGGTATTAAGGAATTACATATCTAATAATCAACTACCCATGTACGTTAACAAAGTCGTGAGAATTAAATGAAAAAAAAAAATATTGTCTTGGCTCCCCAAGGTAGTAGAAAGTTAATTTTTTTTTCATACGAAAAAAAATCAAGCTTTTCGATCGTAAAAGTCCGGCTAAAATTGCACTTGAACTGTTACTATGATTGAATTTCCAACCAAGCGGTTTTTTTGCAGATTATTTTACCATTAAACAATTGCAAAAATTAAAAAACTGTATATAAGAATTGTAAAGTACAACTTTTAACGAACAAAGTAGGCACCTGTTAGACGGTATAGGATGACCTCCAGCCCTGATAATCAATTTACAAATAACCACTTTTTTATTGAACAATTGCAATTGCGAGAAAGAAATAAACGTGTAAATTTCATTTTTAGAAAACTTATTATACCGTACAGGAGCTACAATTTAAGAATTATTCTAGACAATTGGGGTTGATTGCTTATTAACTGTTAACAAATTTAAAAAACCTTTTATTTTATTAGTTTTTTCCATTGTAATTTGCAAGTAAATTATAAAACCAACGTGGCTGATTCTGTAGGTATTGAGAATTGCTACAACTACTTTTACAGGCACTTTGGAGTACAATTAATAAAAAAAAACTATAACTAAAAAACCATGGTTTTTCACCTTAAGTACTCTATAAAAAAATCTTCCAAATAAATTAAGTTATTCAAATTTATGTACGTCTGATGCTGACTATCCAAGGCTCCTAAATCCTTTAAAAAAATAAGCCCTGCACTGTTTTTTGCCAAACCACTCCTTTTCCTGGTCAACAAGTGTTTGGACAACAAACAATAACGGCTTACCGCATTCAGGTAAAATTTAGCACAACGCTTGTTTTCAGAGTAAGTCAAGCATATCTTAAGCGTTTACAAGAAAAAAAAAACGTAACATCAGATGCTGACAAAAAGAAGCACAGCTTGCATGGTTGGATACACAAAGGTTGCTAGCATATTGCATAAACTTTATTTTCACATTAGAATAATAAGCAGCTAAAGCTTATTTAGCGTGCAGTTAAAGTATTTAATTAGCTTTTTAGATTCGTCCAGTAACGCAATAATAATTGTTATAACCTTACTAGTATTTTGCTAACGTTTTTAATTTTAATACAATTTAATATTTTAGTATACTATATTGTGTACTGCATTGTAAAAATGATGCCAAATTGTATAATATGGCCAACGGCAAGATATTTATACTTTTTTGCAATTCTTTTACCATGATACCGAACCAAAGCGTTTTGAGTCAAATGAAGTAAATTAATTAAGTCAGTTTATCATATATTTTATGGTTAAAACACGTAATCAACGTGTTAAAAGATGTATCATGCATAGATGTAAGCGAATTTTAAGATACTTAATTAAATGTGGCTTACCTTACTCTCTTATATCTTGTTGAAAAAAAGTATTTACTTGTATTAAATAGTAATCAAGAAAAATAACGCACTTTTCTATTTAATAAGATAAAGGACACTGAGTCACAAAATACTAGTTTTCGCACTATACTTAAAAAGTAAACAAAGATATCCCAAAGGGCAGAGTTCTGGTATATGTATACTCAAGTTCTCAAAGTCTCATGTCTTTCCAGAGGTGCAAACACATACTTTGTGCCTCTGAGCACACTTCCACCAACTTATCAGATTTTCGTCCGTTTGCACAAAGTTATTTAATGGCACAGAACGTATTATTAATGTTTAAATGGACAAGCAGTCTGTAGTAGTACTACACTGTACATGCACGACGATACATGTAACTTCTTATTAGAATTTAATATAAATAATCATAACAACAAAGAAAGAATAAAAAAGAATTAAAGTTGTAGAGGCAACTACATCAATACTTAAAAAATGTTCCTTTAGGCGAGAAAGCATCGGTGATTAGAAACCCGACAGTTTTTTGAAACTATTTATGAATTATATATGCAATCAAGCAATCAAGTATTGAGAATTACTCATCTATCAGTGTTTTAATTACTATTTTAAAAAAATCATTGATTAAAAGCGATCTCTTTTTAATCTTCATTTTTTAAGTATAATTAATTAATAGAATAAACCTTTACATAAGCATGCACCAGCAATTGGCAGCCTTGTTATTTTAATCACGGGCGCTTGCTCCCCTAGACGCAGAGAAAAATGATACGATTTGTGCATAGAGAGAGACAATGAAACTACTCTACATGACTTGCCATGCGTTATTGCAATTAGTTTTATGTTTGAAACGCGAACTGAGATGTAATAGTATCATAACAAGTAACCGTGATTATATCTTATTGTAAGTTAAATGTCAAACTCCTGACAATCATGAATTCAGAGCAGTGGGTCCATGATTCAAACGCATTGACTGCAGCTGTGAGCTAAATTCTTATTAATTTTTGTGCACAAGTAACTCATACGATCTAAGCAAAGCTACAGAATATAACCTTTTATAGCCCAATACAGCAACAGTACTAAGCATGACATTTAGTTTTGTACGTATCTGACCATGACAACAACACCAAATGGTTACTTTTCTTAACTTTATTTTACCCATGCAAGTGATTTGCAAACTCAAATCACTTCATACATTTTTCATAACAACGTAAAATTTTTATATTATGTTGTAACAATTATAGCTTTGAGCTACATCACAGTAATAAAATACAATTAATGTTTTTTACAAGTTTCAAGTTGCATGTATTGAGAAATGCTACGTTTACTGTGCAAAAGGTTATCACTGGAGTGCTTGTCATTTTTATTTGCATAGTAAATGAACTACTTTGCACTGTTCTTACGTCAAACTGTCCTAATAACTATTATGTTTCTTAACATTTTCAGTATTGCCTGCTGTACTTATTCCATCAGCATACTAACACTTAAAACTTTGTATTAAACTGCATGTGAATGTAAAAGACACGTGCTTGATTTATTTGATTTTTTTTTACTGGCTTCTACATAAAAAAATGAAAAACGTCGATATGAAGATAAATAAGGTATACAATTTGTTGTATAGGTACGCCAGGTATTCGTATTTCGTAAAATTAGATCACGAAAAGTTAAGAAACTGTCACATGTTTCAGTCGAACGTGTTTGAGCACTTTACTCTGCCACTTTGTGGTCATCACCTCTTATCAATCACTATCATGATTGGTGAGGAAAAAAGGAGTGCCCCTGACAAGCTCTTATTTGACTAATCAGGACATCACGACTTATCTAAGCGTGTGAAAAGCCAACTTCTTATCTTTGTCTATCTTAATAATTTAAAAACAAGTGATAACACAGGCAAACGCAGAACAATTTATAGTAAGAAAAAAAACTTAGTAGCTCGTAACATTCCCCCCCATACAAAATTTAATTCCATACTTCGATAAATTAAATCAGTTTTCTCGTTGGACGTTAGAAAATTCCAAAAGTAGATTTTACTTCTGCTATTCTTACTTGATTATCTAAACTCGAAAATACTCTTTTTTCAAGTCACTTCTTTCGTTGCTTCTTTTCAATCATGTCATTGGCTATTAAAACAAAATTTCTTTCTTTTAATGAAACGTCTTTTACGTGCCACTTTTTTCTTGGCATCAAGAAAAAAAGGAGCTCACGGAGCCACTTTTTCTAAATATCATTTACCGATTTTTTTGTAATTTCCATTGTTCTTGAGTGCAATTAGAAATCCTTTCATTTTTAATAAACTGAATATTTTTAGACGAGAAAACCAACAAAAAATGATTTGGCGTTGGGGCCTCATTATCTCGACGATAGAAAGAGACATGTTTTAAGGGGCAGTAATTGACGATATATTCGACTTTTGCAAAAATTTATTGAGAGCTTTTTCTTGTACGGAGTTTGTTCATTTAAAGTCTCAACAATCACCATTTTTACTGATCAAGCTAATCGTTTCTTTACTTCCCCCATATGAGAGGTGAAAGGACGATTAAATTCCTAAAAAACTTTGCGATGAGCAGAAAATTCCTTAAATTTTTGCTTGTCTTTATGAGATTCCAGAATTTTTTACGTCAACTCTTTAAATATGCTTTTCAACTTTGCAAGTGAGGTAGTTGATAACGCCTATCAACTTTACAACTTTTGACAAAATTTATGTTATGCAACCATCGGCACCATTTTTCAACTACCTTATCTTGAATTACTGCATCCTACTCTTCTTTACTTTGCTACATGTCTTGCATTAATATTTTGGAACGAATCGTGAAAGGTGTCAAAAAACCAAGAGGATTAAAAATTGTCACAATTACCGCTAAAAATTCTTTGTTTGTTGGTTTCTTCTTTCCTTCAATTAAACTTTTTTTAATTTTTTAAAAATTCAAACTAAAACCAAGTCTATGTGTACTACTATCCCAGTGTAAGCCTAGAACCTTTTTTCCCTCTTTATCATGCTCATTTAAGTTGGTTAGTTAAGAAGTATTGTTTTTCTCTTCAATCCCATCTAAAATCAACGAAATGTTGCACGACCAAGTGTGTATCTCCCAGTTAGCCTAAACATGTATTTCCTTAACTTAACAAACACGATCGTAAGCCTCAGTAAATGATTTCCAACCTTCGAGATAATCATCCATGTAGAAATTTTTTGTTACACTTTTAGCACATGCGGAATATTGTGATTTAAATAACTAAGCATTTTTATTTTTTAGTAAGGGAGCAGAAAAGGGAGACGATTTTGCCTCAAAAAGCATTTAACAGATTCAAAATTCTTGTGACGAATTTTTCTATCCTCTCCTCTCCAGAGAAAATGCTGTGCGTCCTGATCTTTTTCTCTCATTTTTATTTTCTGAAACATATCACACATGTCTGATTTTATCGCGACTGCAAATAGTCGAAATCTCAAAGTTACTCCAGAAAGCCGAAAGTGGTTTTAAAAAATCGGAACTGGACAACAGGATGTCATTTAAGCTCATTGAGTTAAACTTAGGTGCAGCATCAAAAACTAGCCCAACCTGGCCTAACTTAGTAATATTTTGAACCCCGAAATGTGATAAATTTTTCACTCTTTTTTCTGATAAATGCCTTTCAACTTTAATTGCAAAATTATTTTCAAATAAACTAGACACCTATTTGTAGAAAAGACAAGCATACTCGAAATCTTTATCTAATTTATTTTCAAGAAGTGTTCATCTTGGAGACACGGTTAATGGTCCGATTGAAAAAATTATATCTGATTTCTAAAGAAATCCAACTTTCCATAAGCCGTTTTTATAACGACTTGTCTGTTCTTAAATTTTTAATGTTTTTTTTATTCTCATCACTATCAAGTCTATGATTGCTTATTCTTGTTACATCAAAATTTAAATAAAATTTCATGAGCTTTTCACCATCCCTCTGACTCGAACCATTTGAATCTGATAGTACACGCATCATATTTACTTGATGGTCCTTTTTTTGTTTGAATTAAACATCAAAATTACTATGGATTGCTAATTCAAGTAAGCATTTAGTGACCAAATACTTGTTTCTTTGTATTTCGCAAATTTCACGCGGAACGATCGAATTCATGTTATCTTGAACGATTAACATCGTAGGCAACAAATAACAAGGAAGAACTTTTATGTTCAATCGTTAGTAATATAGTTGTGACAATGTCTTACAAATTGACTGAGATAAAACTGGAAGGTCTTGTACAACTTAAATGTTTTTCAGTGGAAACTTATTAACTCCATTTCAGAAGATTACTTCGACTTTTTTATTTGTTACTGTCGATCCTCCGAGACTATTTTAAAATAGTCATAACACTGAGCTTTTCACGCTTATCTGTTATACGATATCAGATTGAATTACTGTAGCCGTTGAGCCTTTGTCGAGACAAACATCAATGAATTTAGAACCATTTTGCTCTTTAATTATTACAGAAACAATTCTCAGATAAACTTTTAAAGCTTAATTTGTTAATTGATAACTGTTTTTCTCTTTCTTTATTTTCTAAATGTAGTCATTTGTTTTTCATGATTTCTTTTGTTGCGCTACACGGATTTTATATTAAACTTTCGATTGCTATCATTATTTATTTTTTTATTTATCGAAACATCCATTAAAAATGACCTTTTTCCTTCTTGAAGATGACAATGAGCGATCTAAAGATTTTGGAACCACTTTACGCAAGTGTAATACAAACACCTCTGCAGCCTAAATAATTTTGGCTTCATTGAAGAAAAAATTTGCTAACTTTTCTGATTTAGTCATTCCAGAAATTTTCAAAGCTGCGTATCTAATGTATTTACTCACCATTAGGTCTGGTGATTTTTTTGTTATTTTATGTGTTAGGTGTGAGCTATGTAAATGTCTGATATTATTCAAAGCTTTAGTCACTGAAACTGCATTTTTCAAACAAGCTGCTACTTCAGCTAAATTGTTTTTTTGTGAATCATTGTTTAGTAATTCCTTTATTTTATTTATGATATTTTCTAAAATTAATCTACAGTTATCAAATCTCATTTCCAATGTTTACATATCACTAGCATTTCCTCCCGTGAAAAAAAAAAATTTCATCGCTTCCTGCGTCTCTCCCTTCAAAGATTTGGAAAATCCAATTATATTCTTTTGATTATTGTACATGTTTTGTTATATCAAAAGCTCATAAGTATGCTCGAATTTTATCCAATCTAGTGGATCTCCAGAAAATAATGAAAAAGATTTTTTTTTAATCTATAGATTAAAGTGGAATTATTTGACAGTAAGTTTTAATTTCTTAAATACGTATATGTTTCTTCAAGATTTTTAATTAGCCTAGAAAAATCTTTACCCGATTGGACTAGATTTGCAGTACTATGAAAAGTTGTCTACGACGTGGTTCAAAATCATATTTGCTTTTAAACCTTTGTTCACTTCCTGACTAAAAAAGATATTGATTTTCTTTGAAATCTTCAATCACTGACTTGTAGAGATTTTCTACTGCTGCTGTCTCTGTTGCTTATAAAGGTAAAAAATGTATGCCACCCAACTCTGCCGGTAGGTTCTGTTGGCAGGTTCTGTTGGTAAGGTGCTTGAAGACGAGCCGCCGCTACTGTCAAAGCACGGTGTTAAGTCAGCACTTAATTGTAAGCTTCCATTGCCTCAGATTGGGTTTCTACGTTGGCGATTGCTGAAACAACCAGAGAGTAATCTTGTCGCCATACTTAAGCATGAACTTCCGCAATTACAACTAGAGAAGCTGCTAGCTCTGCGACTGCTGCAGAAGCGCAACGTTGGCATGTCACTCAACCTTGTGCTTCTACTAGCTATGAATCGAACGCAATCTCTGCTGGAGTTAAGGCTGGTTAAACAGGACAATTTTTTCGAAATGGCACTCAATCACGAGCTACTTCTGGTTTGGCTAGAGGGGCCGCAAATTCTGCTAAAGCGGCTTGATGGTAACGTTGACGCAGCGCTCGACCATGATCTACCACTGGCTCAGAATAGGCTACAAACTCTGCTTCGATCATTACTGGGGAAGCACGAGGGCAACGTTGACGTGGTGCTTGACTGCAAAATACCAATGGTTTAAGATATGCTGCAAGCTCTGCTTTGACAGCCGCTGGAGAAGCAGGATGATGATCTGAAGCGACGCTCGATGGCAAGCTATCACTGGCTTGGCTGGAGGGGCATCTAGCTCTGCTAAAGCAGCTGAAGGACGACGTTGACGTGGCGCTTGACCGTGAGCTACCACTGATTCTAGAAAGACTGCAAGCTCTGCTTTGATCAACGGTGGGCCAAGACGAGGGCAACGTTGATGTGATCCTTGATCACAAGCAACTGCTGGCTTGGCTGGAGGGGCCATAGGCTCTGCTGGTTTAGCTAGAACTTCATTGGCTGCTGCAGGTTTATAAAAAACTCGTCTTCTAAACTTAAGTTTTACACAACGCACACACACGTACAGAAAATAAAAATTGGAAAGAGGTATTTCCCGGCTGATGCACCAAAATTTTGAAAGCAAATTATTCTTGGGTGTTGCTCATTTGCAAAAAGATTCTGACGCTCACCTGTCAATGTAAAATCATAAAAAGTAAAAATTTTAGTAAAAAATTAGCAAAAGAAAGAGTGTTAAAGAAAAGTTGAAAAAATTGTCACTTATTTTGGTTCAACGTCTGCATTTAAGCACTCCACTCTCCCACTCTGGGGTCATCCCCTTTTATCAATTACTAAAGTGATTGGTGAGAAAGATAGAAGTGCCTCTGACCAGCCCTTATTTGACTGATCGTGACATGACCATCACCACGACTTATCTAAGGGAGTGAAAAGCCAACTCCTTATCTTGGTCTATATTAATATTTTAAAAACAAGTGGTAATATAGGTGAACGCTGAACAATTTATCGAAAGAAAAAAAACTGAGTAGCTCATAACACCTATTAGCTCATAACCATAGTGTTGGTTATTAGTTAGTTATTCTTCTATAAATTTCTCGTAATATTTTGATAGTGTCATGACTGCATCACAACATTCCATTATGTCCTTAACTTGATGTTAGTTTTCTTCTTATTTATTTTGTTCAGAACGGAAGAACTCATCTAAAAAGTTTTGTATACTGTAGATTGTTGCTTTGTTAATAATAAAACTAGCTGAAATAGTAATGTTATTAGCCACTAATGAGAAAATCTTAACCAACTTTTTTTGGAATAAAAGCAGCAAAATGGTAACAGCATTGGCCGCCAATTAACGAGACCTGCTGCAGTTAAACACGTCATTAACGCAAGCAACAGAGACAGATTCAAGTGATCATCTAGAGCAGAGAGCAGCATTATCATAGATAGAGAGAGAGAGCAGTATCATTATCGAAAGTAGAGAGACTGCTATGTTACCATCATAGGCAACAGAGAAGGTACCCGCCGTTATCGACAGCAGGGAACACCACATAATCATTTCTGACACCAGAGAAAGAACCATGTTGCCACCAAGAAAAGAAAATACTTTTATTTGTTGCAGCAGAGAGAGCACTAAGTCGTCACTTACTTATCATTATCGAATAAAGGGAGAGAGAGAGAAAATGAAACGCATTGGTCCTGGGCCGATAAGACATTCAACGAAAATATTTATTTAGATAAAAATTGTTGATGCCATATCATTTAAAATGTGCGACAGTATCTAAAAGTGCAGGTTACCAGGTCAAAGTGTGGTCACAATTTGTTAAAGCAATTTTTTCATACAGGATTTCGTCAACATTTTTTCTTCGTTCTAAAAAAAAATTCTCATATTGTTTGGCACATTTGAAAAAAAAAAATTACCTTAATTTTTGTTCTTGCTTATGCATATTTTAGTTGCTCACATCATCTTACCAACATAAGACACTGGACAGTTCTAACTGTAGAATTTGAATAAAAATTTCTTATGTGAATTATAATTATTTATTATTAGGTCAATGTGGTCTTTATTTATAAAAAGTAAAATATCCTCGACAAAACAAAGACAGAAGACTTGGTTAATGTGGTATATATTGTTTTAACTTAGAAGACAGTCATTCTCCTATCTCACATCCACAACCATTTTAAATGTTAAATATTAAACACTGTGACTTTAAATCATCCTAATCTACAGTTCACACATGAAATGAAGGTTAACTTAAACTCAATTTCTGAGATTTGACTATAATCAGCTAACTCAGAACATTTTACGTTTGAGTGACTCAAAAATACCTTATGTATTAAAATACCACTAGACCTAATAAGATTTACACGAATGACCAGTAAAAAGTTCCTGTATTAGACAAGATAATTCAAATATTCTTAATAATATAATTTTTTAACCTTAACTCGCAACTAGAGTTACTAAATTCCAAATTCGAAAGATTGGGATGAAATTTAATAATTATAAAAAACGTCCAATGACAATTGGTTAGTAATTAAAATAACGTCCAATGGTAGTACTATCAAATTTTGTATTGATTAAAAAACAAAAAAAAGTTTTAGCCGTTTGGACAATGCCCCAGCTCTTATCAGGTACAAAAATCTATGAGTAATGAAGAATTGTTAACAATACAAATTTTGATAAGGATAATAAGCACAAATTAAGTAAAGTGTAAAATATACCTCTGACTCCTACAAAGGCGATGTAAAATCGTAATGTTGTCAGAGTGACAAGTTTTGTTGCTTTTATACCCTGCACATATACAAATAACACAATATACTCACGCAATACAATTAAATAAGAATCGCAACCAGTTCCTAGTGAGACATACGTAAACAGATCATGTTTTTCTAATACCAGAAATGAAAGGAGACCTCAAATAATATACATAGACTTAGCCTCCTATCTTAATTGACTTAAAAAGAGACTTGTAACAATTTTCAAATTTTTCTGTATCTTGTTGTCTATTAATAATATTATTGAGATAATGTATATTTAACATTTGGAAAAATAGGCGCTTTTTATAATTTTGTTCTGTGTCTAAAATTTTTATTTTATCGAAATTAAAGTTGTGTATAAATCCAATGCTCTGTTGTGATATTACAGATGGATACTTTTTTTTCTCTATGTCTCTTTTATATTCGGCCATTCTTAATTTTAAAGCTCTCAATGTTTGACCTACATAACAGCAGTTGCAATTCACATATAAAATGTCAAAAACGACATTATTTTTATCGAGTGGCTCGGTTAAATATTTTCCAAGGGAAAAAATCAAGTTTAATTCATTGTTGAACTGTATACAAGACCAATGTGGAGATTCTTACAAAAATATTTGATAGGACCGTGCAAGTAGAGAATATACGGTAATGATAAGATTACTCTATAATTATTATTGTTTCTATTGCAAATGTCAATCATGTTCACATTTTTTAAGGTATTTAGTGTTTTGTTTAAGAATTTGTCAATAAACCGATAGTTGTTAGCCAGTAAGAATTTATTGATTAATTTTAAATTATCGTTATGGAATTAAGTGTCTGCTAACTTAATAGAAAAGTCTACTTATGTGTAAATGATACCTATTTTATGTTGTATTGGATGGTGGGAAAGAATATTTAAGTACCGGCCTGAATGTGTGGGTTTTTAGTATCAATTAGTTAGCACTGTGTTATTTTGTTAAATAATAATTTTTAAATCTAAGAAACTAATGCTCTTGTTGTTGCATGTCTCAACAGTGAATTGTCATTTATGACGGAACATGCCGGAAAATAGATATTAAAAATGTTTTTAGTATTGTTAATATATTTAGTAGGCATACATATAAGAATATCATTCACATACCGCACATACGATGGAACATTAAAACATAACTTCTCTAAGCATGGAATTTCAAGTAAACGCATTACAAGATCACAGAGAACTGGACTACAGGGACTGCCCATTCGAGAGCAAAAAATTTGTTTATAGAATTTGTTGTTGTAATAGAAAAAAGTTGAATTCAAAATCAAAGATACATCTGTGCAAAATTCATTGAGAAAAACGTTGATTTTACCATTAAAAAATTTCCAAAAATTTCTTATTGCATTTATAATTAACGTTTCACTACTCTATAATTTTCCTTTTTTAATTATAGTGCTCTACGTCCAGTTCTTTTCAAATAGTAAACGAACTTACGACATCTAGACTAATAAGAGTGTAATCAGGTAAAATGATAGTGTCTTTTGATCCATTCTTCAACTCATAACTATTTTTTACGTGTGATTTTTTCAGTGGAATATTCTTATCTAAAAATCAGAAAGAAATTTTGAAAAAAAATAAGTAGGTGAATTCAGTATTGAGACAATGATACGGATAGGAAAATCTTTTTTGTGTATTTTTATTAGTCCATAGCATTTAGATACGTTTTTTTCATAATATCCTTATCAAGCTTATTTAATTCATCAAAATGACCGTATTGATCCTACTTGCTTACAAAATTTTTTGTATCTTTAATTAAATGCTTTAAACGATCATTTTCAAGCTGTAAATAATGTTTAATATCACTTAATAATTCTTCTACTTTATTAATGTAAGTTTTTTTGTCAATAACAACAGTGATATTACCTTTGTCTGCTTTAGTAAATAAAATGTGTTTATTATTCTCAAGAAATACTCGTGTTCACTTTAAATTGTCTTGGAGAATTCCATCATTTAAAGAAACACGAGTAGATGCATTGTGTCTATTGTTACCAATAATGTGAAGTTGTTTTTTTCTGACAGTCTTCAATTTTTCCGAATATTTTAATAAATGTTCGACATTCTTGAATAGTTAAAAATAAACACATTTATTAACATTAGAAACAAAATTAAATTCATCGCCCAACTCTTATATGCTTGAGACACAATCTAGTAGCGGTGTGTTAGAAAGGTTACATAGCCAGTTTTTTTTAATTTTACTTATGCCTTCATTGTTGACAAATGCAGGGCACCAAACCGGGCCAAGGTCACTAACAGTTTCAGTTGAAAGTGTATCGTATATACCTTTGCGCTCGGATTCTTCTTCTGAGAAAAGGGCATTGAACATTTTTTTTTTAATTTCTAACAAAATTTTTTCTAAGACATATTACACAATGTACCCATAAGCTTAATTTTGTTACCTTTTTCCGTTTCCGATTAAATATAAAACATAAATTAGCTATTTCTAAATGACACAAATTAATTTTAGATAATGAATTTTCTGACTCGTACACATAAACGAGTTTTTTACGAAATAAAATAAAATTAATTAAAGGAAAAATATTGAGTGATGGCTGTGAATCTAATATCATAAATTTATTTATTGTTTATTACGAATTCAAATTTAATAGCATTATTTGCAAATATCGTTATAATTAAGAAAAAAATTTCAATGCCCTTTTCTCACATAAAGAATCCGAGCGCGAAGGTATATACGATACACTTTCAACTAAAAGTGTTAGTGACCCTTACCTGGTTAGGTGCCCTGCATTTATTAACAATAAAGGCATAAGTAAAATTTAAAAAAACTGGCTATGTAACTTTTCTAACACACCGCTACCAGATTGTGTCTCAAGCATATAAGAGTTGGGCGATAAATTTAATTTTGTTTCTAATGTTAATAAATGTGTTTATTGTCAACTATTCAAGAATGTCGAACATTTATTAAAATATTCAGGAGAATTGAAGACTGTCAGAAAAAAACAACTTAATTATTGGTAACAATAGACACAATGCATCTACTTATGTTTCTTTAAATGATGGAATTCTCCAAGATAATTTAAAGTGAACACGAGTATTTTTTAGAATAATAAACACATTTTAATTACTAAAGCAGACAAAGGTAATATCACTGTTGTCATTGACAAAAAAACTTACATTAATAAAGTAGAAAAATTATTAAGTGATATTAAACATTATTGACAGCTTGAAAATGATCGTTTAAAGCATTTAATTAAAGATACAAAAAATTTTGTAAGCAAGTAGGATCAATACGGTCATTTTGATGAATTAAATAAGCTTGATAAGGATATTATGAAAAAAACGTATCTAAATCTTAGCAATCTGGAAAGCTTACCCCTAACATATAACCGACGACCTTACTCCTTAAAGAACATATACATACAAAATACTATTAATTATGTTTTGTTGATCAAATTACCTGCAAAATATTCAATTTTTTTAAATACTTTTGAACAAGTTACAATAAAAATAGTATTTTTATTGAAAGAGGCACTTAATATTATGATGGTTTGTCCTGTTAAAATGATGACTGTATTATACACAGTATTAGGTTATGATTTTTGTAGTCTAAATTTTCTTTTACAGTTATCTAATACATATAATTCACCTAAATTTTCTTTCTAACATTAGGTTAAGTTTTTTACAGAGTTTTTTATTACTTAAAAAATACAGGTAAGAAGCATAAAAATTGTGTATTTGAACGAGGAAACGATAAATCAGTGGTCTTATAAAAAAAATATGCTTAACTATTAAAGAACACACTACTGAAATAAATAACTTAAAAATGTTTCACGTTTTTTTTAATGAAAACCAATATTCTCTATGTTTTGCATGGAAACAGATGACCTCACTTGCAGAATTAGATAGATTTCGGTTTACTGTTGATATTGAGAGCGTTAATAAGCTGAGCTAGCAGAGCAAGAACTTGACACCACAACATCTGATCTTTTAAAAAAATGTTTTTTTTTCAGAACTGTTAACGTCACTTAATAAAAAATATAGTGCTATCTTCCAGCAAAGTACATATAGCGCTTACGACATATTTGTGTACATAGATTAATATGGCTTTTATACAGCAAATATTAAATCACTTCAGCTCACGTCTTTTCATTGTTAACAAATATTTTCTAAACAGCTTTGTTATTAGTAAGCTTTAAGTGCACAATTGGCTACATGAGTTCTTTTACTAATAAAATATTTGTAAATATGGGTAACATAAATACGTAATCTTTAAAACCTCACTTTATCTTTTCCGTATTAAATTTATAAAATAATGCTTACATACATACAGTTTTATTAAGAGTTAATTAAGTTTTTCAATTTTTGAATTTTTTATTTCTATTATTACGTCAATATTATTGTTATTAATTTTTCATTAACATTATAATTAATCATATTTCAATTTGATTCAAAAAAGATATTATCAAAAATATTTTTTATGCAGTTAGCTTACAGTTAACTTAACAATGACATTAAATTATGTAAAGGCTAAGTCAGAATAAGTTGACAAAGTAAATTTAAGAATTTTCTAGTACACACGTCTCATTTTTTTTGTTTTACCGAGTTTCAGGACCACATTCGTCGGTAAAATTGTAAAAATACTATTAAAAATAACTAATTAATCCAAAAGACTATAAAGATTTGTATGCCAGCAAGATGACTTTTTTTGATGTATGAAAATCTGAAAGCATAAACCTAAAGTTGATAGTAGCGTTATCACCGAGGCCTTATCTGTTTTTTAGACTTACCTTGTAGTGAACCATGCCTTGCACTTCTGGATAAAATGGATCGTTTACCTCCGAGAGCCTATCATAAATACATTGAACAATTTTTAAATATTTACTAAAAGTGACATGGATTTTTAATTCCTAAGAATTCATTTATTATACTGTCCAGTAATACAGAAACTAAATATGTACTTAAAAATGATCGACATATAGCTTGCAGGCAAAACTGCTTGACAAAGAATAGATTTTTCAATATGTTGTTATACAAATACATTTGTAGTATCAATATGTTTACAAAAATTATACAAATGATTTCATTCATTGTAAACAGTAATGTGTACACTAAAAGCATATTTAATTTGTCAATGCTTATTTTTTTAAGTGTATGATCTAGCTGTGAAATAACTTTCTTCTTATATGGTCTTAAAACATTAAGCAATTAGTCTTCTATTAAACGATCTTGTTACTGAACGATAAAACTTGTCTGGAATATGAAAGCCATTAAAATATCACCTCAAACTTACAAGCTTAAAGATTTACTGTTCCACTTTCGTTATTGAAGATTTGACATGATTCGACTGCAAAAAAAAAAAACTGTATGATCTTACTGTACTTTTAAACATACAAAAATAATGTGTGTCTTTGCTTTCGTGTCCTTGTAACTTATAAAATTATGATGGTTTATGTAAAAATAGTAAGTAAAAAGTAATATTTTAACAGTTCTTCTTATTTTTATTAAAAAGTATTTTTAAATAAGATTATTGTAAAAATGTCATAAAACAGATGGATAAATACTTAGACGTTAGTTCCTTAGGGGTACTGTTGTAAGCTTGTACGTCGTCACTTAAAACCAAAGTACGTACATACATACCAACCAACCGTACGTAGATACCAACCCACTCACCACCCACCCACCCACACACACACACACACATTTTTGGCAGTAACGAGCCTTGAAAATATGTTAATCATGCTTAGTCTTATCTTTGTAATAAATGGACTAAATGTAAAGTGACAAAAAAGTAATTCTATTAAATTGAAGAAAACGTATTTAAAAACACATAAGTAGAATATTTTTAAGCCTCCTAGATACTTTTTGGAGATTATGGGAGAGTTAAAAAAAACCTCTGTAAAGCATTTGGCTGAACTCTAAATATGCTACTACTTTTTGTATCTTAATGAAATATAAAAAGTAAACAAACCGACAAGTAAGAAGTATGTCTCATACATTTCTTCACCAAACAATCTATAGCTTGCTTAATTAATACTTTAATTACTTGAGGTAAGATTTAATAACTTATAAAAAATAACTATTTAACGTGGTTTGTTTCATAAGTTCATTGTTTGAAAATACCACTAGATAAAATAAAAAGTCTTGTAAAACAATAAGATGTACACGTGAACCTTTGTGTACTGGGCCAAAAGAATGAAACCAGATTGGTACTTGCAATAATTTCGTTTTTTTTAAGTAACATGAAAAAAATTGACAAAATGTCAAATCTCGAAACAAATTCCAGTCCAAAATTTTTTATTATAAATAAGTTATACAAACCCACTGAAAAAAATGTGATGCTGTTTTCTTAACAAAAAGTGTTTAGATAGTGAAGTGAGAATGGATCTACATTTATAAGCCATGCTTATAACTTTTTATACATATGCTACTGCAGGGACTAGACGCGTAGGGCACCGACCGGGGGCAAGGAAACGCAAAAATGCCCGAATACAGGCATCGGTTTTGGCAGCTCGCCACAGGGAAAGGGAAAAGCAGAGAGAGGCTATAGAGAGAAAAGACGTGAGTATCATTTAGAGGAAGAGTTCCTCATGAACCGGACCTAATCAAGTTGAACGGTTGAGGGGTGCTCAGCAACCGTTGGCTCTCTTCTCTGGATCCTCTCCCGGAACACTGTCTTCTTCATCCCAAGCCTCTCGCCTCTGCCTGTTTTCTCTTCCCGGTCTGCTTGAGTAAAAGGGGGCTATCTAATAGGCAATCGAAAGGAGTTTGTAAATTATCATTACGATAATTCCTCATCACAGAAGCAATAAATCCCTTGTGGTGGCTTCGTAGGCGTACTTATATTTCTTTGCTGACTGACTAGACTATCTCTTTCTTTTTAAAGTTGATTTCTTTTGTTGTTTTTATATATCGTCCTACCTAGACATGTTATAGACGTGTTATATAGCCGATATATCCCGTTGATTCTGCGAAGAGCCCACGATTGTACTCTATTTTTTTTTTTTGAATATTATATCCGAGAGATTATAGAGTCCAATAAAGTATAGATTGTGAGGGATTTCAGTTCAATATTTAATTATTGTCTATCAGTACATGAAACTCGTTCACGAGAGAGATATTATAGGCAAATTTAAATTTTGTTATTTACAATTATTATTTTGCGTTCAATTGTAATTAAATCAAAATAAAAACGAAAGTCTGAAGTATGTTGTTAAACTAACAAAAATTATGATTTATTGATATACTAGAGCCACGTCAATCGTAAATATTCTGTAAGACTCGTATAAAAAAAGGCATTTTTTTGTGAGCTTAATATTATATCATTGTTACAGGAAAAGTAGCGTTAATGCTCTACGAAGCAAGTTTATCCAAAAAATTGTATAATTTTAAGATACGAAAGAGTAAGTTGTGTAAACGGAAAAAGTATATTATTTAGTTTATTTTAAATCCACGATTAATTAGGGTTGACAAGTGTCTAATAACTACGTTATGTTTTCTTATTTTCTCATTTTCTTTTTTCATTGTATCGATAATTTAGTCATTTCATTAGGACCCAATTTTGTAACTATTTTATAAGATAAGAGATTTAAATATACTTTGGAATTGAATTATAATCGTTTTGTATTTCTTTCTTTATAAACATTGTGTTCCTGGTTTTATCGTATACCTTATCCCACATAAAGAAAAACTCTCGCACTACCTACTTGTATGTAGCCAACAGCGTGTATGATTGAAATGAGAGTCGATGTAGTTATCGGAGATACCATAACTTTGAATTGAGAAACTGTTCAAGCAGATTTATTAATACTTTACATTGAACATACTTTGGGCTTGTGTACGGAAAATCAAAAGAAAGTTCCATGATTATTCCCAGCCCATTCATTACTTTTAAACTGTTTGACAAAAAAAAAATTATTTACCATAGTTTTTAAACCTTTAAAAGAGAAAGTGGATGCTGAGTAGGTGCCCCAGTAGTAGGTAAACCATGGCGGTTCTGGCACCCCCCAGCTCCCCCCCTGAGGTAGTGGTGGGGGGAGAGGCTCTAGCTATAGCAGTGGGTGGAGAAGAGGCGGTGGAGGAGAGGCGGTGGTGGGGGCTGATCGGGCGGTAGAGGAGAGGCGGTGGTGGGGGCTGATCGGGCGGTGGAAGGAGGGGCACGGGCGGTGGTTGTTGCGGATTACTCGGATGGTAACGTCAGGGGAAGGGGGCCTCTTCCGGATGCTGTGATGTCGGATGATATTGACAGCTCCCTTCCTTTCCGACCGCGAATCAAGCTCCGACGTCATCAGGATGGGTCCGAAAGGTGTAGGTGTGACAAGTTCAACGTACAGCGCGACAAGAAGATGATCAAGCGTGAACGTGTATTTCTTATCATTGGATGTAGCGGATCGCGTATCCCGTTCGGCTGCGACCAACGTTGGCTTACTCAACGCAGTACCTTGCCAAGTAATGGAGCTATTATTTCTTATCTATACGGATGTGTTAGCCGTGGCCGATGACTTTTCGCTTCTCATTTATAGGCGTATAATGTTCCAGTGTAATATTTTTTTCTTAGCAAGAGCGGGTGCAACGAGTCATGCTAGGATACACGTATGTGTAAGCCGTGGCCGATAACTCTTCGCTTGTTATTTAGGCCTATAATGTACCAGCATCATATTTTTTTCTCAAGAGCGGGCGTATCGAGTGATGCGTGTTACCAGAGAACATGTATACCATTTCATAACCGAAAGCGTATCCCAATATTGCTTGGCTTACTCCTCTTCACCGCAGTACCTCGCCAACGAATAGAGTCAGTTAATACGATAAAGTCATTTTAATCGGCGCAGTAATAAGGAGGCGTGAATGAAAAAAATTCGACATAGATTCATGAATAACTAATTTATTGCATAAGTATTGTGTATCAGGTGTACATTAATTAAAAAATATCGTTTTGTCGTTGCTGCTCTTTTAAAATCCATTTTTTTAAAGCTGTAGCATTCTTCACAGCACAATGAGCTGAATTGGATTGGTGATTCATGCATTCAATATCATCCGTACTAATTTTTTTTAAAGCTGGACATTGCTTAATATCATAAATGTACCTATAAAAATAATTATATTATGCAAATATTTAGTAAAGCGTATAATCATACTATGAGTAATGTACCTATTAAATAGCACATGGCGCAACCATTCGATTTTTTCAAGACCTTTTACGTAAATAACATCATCTTCTTTAATAATGGCTCGGAAGGTTGTAGCTAGATCCTCGTAGGGAACTTCTCCTGAGCTCCAACAGAGACCGTGGTAATTAAACTCCAACCATCGATTTTCACATTTGTTCTTAGGTAAGAGCTGTGCCCAAGAATATGGGGGCTTAAAGACAAAAACTGACGGTGTAGCATTTTCTTGTAGAAGTATAATAGCAACCTCTTTAAAAATAAATTCGTTATGCATGGTTTTAAAGCCTTGAACATC
Source organism: Copidosoma floridanum (assembly GCF_036245765.1). NCBI lineage: Eukaryota > Metazoa > Arthropoda > Insecta > Hymenoptera > Encyrtidae > Copidosoma > Copidosoma floridanum. The sequence continues at coordinate 2,256,277 of NW_028321899.1, forward strand.
AACCATGTACTTCATCATCTTAACGTTGTGACGATTATTAGTTAACTAACCCCTCTATCGATGTGTCATCTCTTTATATACAACTGCTAGTCACCGCTAGTTATCACTCGTATCGCTTTCGCAGAGGTAAATCAGTATAAAAGAAAAGTTCAAGCTGCTTGTCATTCATTTGATTACGTTAACGCGAGCTGTAAGTATAATGCAGCAACTCCGTGAGAATTTTGCTAACGCCAACACCGTGGAGCGTTACGTGATTTTCTGTGAAATAGCGCGAATAGAATATCAACGCTTGCTGCATAGTAATAATATGACCGAGATACGAAATTTTATTGATAATAGTGAAATAGTGCTTAAAAGTATTTCCGACTGTAAGCTGTCTGTAAAATTGTCATCGCTAGTGGAAAATAAGTTGTTAAATATTGAGTGTCTTTTATCAACGTTTTTAGCAGCATTTTATAAAATTCTAGAAGTGGGGTCAGGGCTCGATGAAAAATTAGACAATCAAGATGATTATAATTATGTGACATGGAAAGATCTTAATAGTGCTTTTAAAAATCACATAAGAACGGCTATTATAACAAATAGTAGGCATTCAGATATAATAAAATTTCGTCTGCGGAAAAAATATTCATTTTAAAAGTGCGAGAAATTCTCGACGAGCAAAATGCTTTGAAAATTAATACAGTATTAGCAGCAGAGTTTTTGACAGTAAAAACTGATACAGAGACTGTTGAAGTTAAATATTTCAATACTAAATCTGATTCCATTTTTGATACGACAGACCTACATGAATGGTTTAAAACGAATGTCCAGAAGCCTATTTCTACAGATATAGAAGAGTTTCATTAGCGTGATTCTGGATGAACTTTAGGCTCAATTTAAAATTTAGTAGTAAATGTAAATAAGTACAATGCAATGAGTGGTAGTTCTTACATAGAACTCCCTACTACTATCAAGAAAAAAAAGCTTGCGTGAATGTACAGGACACAGATCAGTAATGTTTTAAATAGGCCATTTTGTCAGCTTTACATCCAGTGAATAAAAATGCACAACGAGAGTCAAATTGTACTTAACACGAAAACAGTTATAGTTTCAAGGGAATCACCTTTCCAGTGCAGCCCAAGCAAGTTACAAAATTTGAAAAACAGAATAATGTGTCTATTAACGTGTATTTTTTGGAGAAAAGTAAAAATATATATAATACTTTACCCCTTCACTTGACAGCAGAAAAAAAGGATAAACATATTAATTTGCTGCTTATACAAAATTATTATGTTGATACGTATAGTGAGGGAGAATCAAAGAAACAAAAAAACATTGACGGAGAACGTGATGATTTCGTTAATGCTGAGGCAATGGATAAAGATGAGGTAGAAGAAGATAGAGAAGGTTTTTTTAATGCTGAGGCAATGGACGAAGATAAGGTAGAAGGAGATAGAGAAGAATATTTAAAAGGAATCCAAGATGGTGATAATAGTGCTGATAATGATATAAAATACCACTACGTATATATTAAAGACTTATCTAGGTTGGTTAGAAGTTCTTCAACAAAACATCAACATAAAATATATATTTGCGACCGCTGTCTTCATTACTTTACAACTGATGAAATGTTAAAAACACATACGGTGGAGTGCGTTAAAGTGAATAAGTGTAAAATAAGCTTGCCGAGGTATGATAATAAAATTTTAAAATTTGAAAATCACATAAATAAAAATCGTGTACCATTTATAGTATACGCAGACTTAGAGTGTTTATTAAAACCTGAGCATAATAGTGAGCAAGCAATATAACACCATGAAGCATTAAGTGTTGGATATTATGTAAAGTGCAGTTTTGATAACGCGAAATCACGATACATTTTCTACAGAAAAAAAACTGAAAGCAGTGAGAATACAGCTACCTGGTTTGTGAAAGAAATGCAAGATCTTGCCTTAGATTTACATAGAATGTACAACAATCCAGTGCCAATGAGATCATTAACTGAAGAAGAGGACTTTGATTTTTTCAATGCTGTTATATGTCACATATGTGAAAAGTCTATTAAAAATGATGAAAAAGTTTACGATCATTGCCATTTTACTGGAGAGTATGTATTATATTTATGAGTTTGTAATTGAGAAAATTTTTTCCCTTTAAACTAAAATTCGCTTTTTTTTACTCAGATATCGAGGCCTAGCTCACAATGTATGTAATCTCAAGTATCAGGACTCGCGAGCAGTACCAATAGTTTTCCATAATCTCAGCAATTATGATGCCCACTTATTTATACAAGAACTTGTAACTTGCTTTCCCGGAAGAGGACAAGTTATCCCTCAAACTAAAGAAAAATACATTTCTTTTACGAAGTACGTTAAAGGGACAAGCATAAACTTACGCTTCATTGACTCGTATAGATTTTTGCCGTCGTCGCTTGATAAGTTGGGATCTTACTTAGAGCGGTATGATACTCTAGAAAAGGTTTTCAGTCAAGATGATACATACTCTTTCGAGAAAATCAATATGCTGAAGAAGAAGGGTGTATTTCCATACGATTATGTAGCATCATTCGAAAAACTTGAAGAAATCATGCTCCCATCTAAAGATGATTTTTATAGTAAATTATATAATGCACATATAAGTAGTGAAGATTATATACATGCTGAAACAGTATGGAAAACTTTTGATATTATAACTCTTGGACAGTATTCAGATCTTTACCTCAAAACTGATGTACTTCTGTTAACAGAAGTATTTGAAAACTTTAGAAATAATTGCCTCAAGGTTTATAAATTAGATCCTGCTCACTATTTCACTACTCCAGGCTTTACTTGGGATGCCATGTTGAAAAAAACGAAAGTAAGTATTGTGTATAAGAATATAATGTCAATTGAGCTTAAGTTATTAATTGAGAATTTTTTTCAGATTTCACTAAAACTCATTACTGATATAGATATGTTAATGTTCATTGAAAAAGGCATACGAGGTGGAATAAGCCAGTGCTGTAACAGAAATACAGAAGCCAATAATCACTATATGGAAAATTATAAAAAAGATGAAACTGAAAGATATATAGCATATTTTGACGTAAATAAGTTGTATGGTTGGGCAATGACTAAAAAGCTTCCTTATGGTGGATTCCAGTGGGTCGAAAATGTTGAGCAACAGCCTCATGAATTTTATAATATTGGAAATGAAAGTGCTTACGGATATATTTTAGAAGTGGATTTGGAGTATCCAAAGGAGCTCCACGATTCTCATGAAGATTTGCCATTTTGTTCCGAACACATTTCAGCACCAGGTTCGAAGCAGCCTAAATAAATGACAACATTAAGTAACAAGCATGAATATGTACTTCATGATGAAGCCCTCAAAAAAGCCACAAATCATGGATTACGACTGACAAAAATATATCGAGCCTTAAAATTCTGGCAAAGTGCATGGCTTGAAGAATATATTGATTTCAATAGCATTGAGAGAAAAAAGGCTAAGAATGAGTTTGAAAAAATGCTTTTCAAACTATTCAATAATGCTATTTTTGGAAAAACGATGGAAAATGAGAGAAAGCGTATCGATGTCAAACTTCTCAACCATTGGAATGGACGCTATGGTGCGGCATCGTACATTGCAAAGCCAAATTTTCACAGCTGTGATATTTTTGATGAGAATTTTGTAGCCATACAGCTACAACGTGCAGAAGTGATGATAAAAAAGCCAATATACATTGGGCTTAGTGTCTTAGATTTATCGAAGACACTTGTGTATCGTTTTCACTACGATTATATGCTCTCCAAACTCAAAAATGATTGTAAACTCTTATACACTGATACAGACAGTCTGATATATGAGGTAACAAACCATGATATTTATAAAATGATGAAATTGGATATTAATAAATTTGACACATCAGATTATCCAGAAAATAATAAATTTACGATGCCGTTAAAAAATAAAAAAATTGTTGGGCTCATGAAAGATGAGTGCAATGGAAATATTATATTGAAATTTGTTGGGCTCAGAAGTAAGATGTATAGTATTATTCTTGAAAATAAAAATGTGATTAAAAAAGCAAAGGGTGTTAAGAGTAACGTCGTTAAAGCAACTTTTGATTTTAACGACTATACTGAAAGCCTACGTGACCAAATTATAAACATTAATCGAGAGCAAATTAATATAAGATCACGTCATCATAAGCTATAAACTGAGAGGCAAAATAAAATTGCTCTTAGTTCCCGAGATGATAAACGATATATTTTATCAAACACTACAGATACGCTGCCTTGGGGCCATTATAGGATTAAAATAATAGAAGAACAAAGAACTGTAAAGTGTGTAGAAAATCATAGCAGACCAGCAGCCAATGAAAAAGCAGCCAATGTAGAGGTAGAGATTTCTTCAGTAGTGGGAGAGTCCGTATATCATCGGCAGCATCAACCAGCAGAGCTCAGTCAGAGCTGTAGTGAGCAGATAAAAGTATGGACCGCTTCATCATCCAACGCAAGCAGCTCAGGACAACAACAACAAGCTTTCAAAAGAACAGGTTTGGAGTTAAAAAATTTCTACAGAGATAAGCAGATCTGTTTGGAACAGCAAAGCTCAGAAATAAAGGTTTGTAACGTGTTTTCTTATTCATATATTTTTTTTTTACTATCTATAAAACTCATATAATTTTTTTATGTTTAAGATGGCTGACTTAGCAGCACTTAATCGGCTGGCCTGTGGAAGATTTCTTCCAACAAAGAAGATCAACGAAATGGTCAAGGGGCAAAGTCATGTAGTGTCGAAGCTGAGAAAAGCTAACACTAAATTCGGCACGAAAGCTATCGCTGATCTAGACGATCACTTTCAAATATTTTATCTAATCAAGTATTTGAGTATCTTTTGAGTAACGAACTATCATTTAATAGTTTGTTGGAATCTATTGATAGAAAGAAGCTGTCAGTTCGCCATAATGGTGATAGTGTTGAATTTTTCAACCAACAAATGTTTAATTATACAAATACAAGAAAAAGAAAGTTATTTTCGTGAAACTAGTTTAACGTGAGAAAAAATAAATGATACAATCTATTACATGTTTAGAGTTCTTATTTATCTCAATGAATCTTATGTAAGATATAATATTACCATGTATTGTAAAAAAATTTTATTTGCACACATAATTGATAACATTAAAAGACCACAACAAGTTTTATACAAATTTTTTTACAACTTCTGAATTTTAATAATTTTTTAAAGTACATATCACTTTTATTCTTTGTTATTATCAATCCAACTGTTATGGGTATTGTCAAAGCCCAAGCACTTGACGAATATTTGATTTCCTGGTCGACGAAGAATTTTTCCAACAAGATAAGTATCAGGATACTTGGTTTTCTGCAGTTCCTGCTCGTAGAAGCCTCCAGAAATTGGCTGATTTTGGTAATCTTTCAAATGGTAAGTTGGTGGATTGGTTAGAGCTACTCGTGTTATAGTGAATACCTCAGTCGACCAGTTAGGTGTGTATCCTTTTTCAAATACTTGCTTAGCATTACTTATTCGCACTTTGTCTCCCACTTTTAATTTCGGTAGTTTTCTCATCCCGATTGTTCTTGATGAAATTTTTTTCAAAACTTCATTTTTAGCAGCAGCTGACACATCCTTTGGTTTCATAGCTATTGTCCGATGTTTCCGATTATTATAGGCCGTCAGTAACTTAGGCAAGATGTCAATCCACTTATATCTGCCACGCAAGCTGAATTTTTTCCACATATCATGCTTTAGTGTACGATTGAATTGCTCACATATAGATGCTTTAAGGTTACTATAAGTCGAGTACAAGTTAATTTTGTTCTTTTGCATGAGACTTGGAAAATTCACATTGTAAAACTCTTTGCCATGATCTGTTTGCAAATTAGTTGGAACTCTTCCCTCTGTTAATATCGACTTCATAGCTGCAGTCACATCTTTACCGGTTTTATTCTTTACGGGCACAGCCCATGCATACTTGGAGAATACATCTATAACTGTAAGCAAATACTTATAACCTTTATTTTCATGAGCATAAGGTATCATCTCCACAAGATCAGCTTGCCATGTTTCATCCAAGCCTCGAATATCAAACTTTCGGCGAAGGTAGTTGCGTCTCGCAGGTTTATGAAGCTCTTCCACTAATGCTTCCATCTCTCTTAACTGTCTTCTGGAGTTATACTAGATATATGTGCTACAATCTCCTTCAGTGTATTTATTTCACGCTGCAAATTTAGTATTGTTTCTGAGAATACATCACTTAAATTGCTCAATAGTAGATTTATTTTCTCTTGTTCATCCAAAATGAAACTTTTTTCTTTCTTTAAAGTAGTGAGATTTACAGCATCGTGAGGTTGAATAGCTGGTGCAACATTGCACAACCTTTTATTTTCCAAGTCAAATTGACCATCTGTGGTGAGATTATATCCAATTCCTCGAGGACCTTGACTACCACCTTTCGACTTAACTGATCCACGTCCGAACACGTCGATGCTCATTTTTACACTGAAGTAGAATTGATAACGATTCTCAATATATAATATTAGCTTCACGAAGCTCCTCAATAATTGAATTCATTTCATTAGTATGACTAGGATTACCGGCTGATTTTTCTGCCACTAGTAATCTTAGCCGATTGACTAGCTCGTTAGGATCGTCCCAGTAAACGTAGTCCATTTGCATGTTCAGCCTAGCAATTTTAAATGAAGGTATGGACCCGCCTTTCTTCTTAATTTAAGTGAGATTAAATAATGGGGCAATAACATTATTTAATTTATTACTATTGTATGGACGAATCGTCTCATTTTTGTCAAATTTTCTTTTATGCGCACTTGACGTTTCCAAGATTTGTTTGTATTTAACTAAATTATCTGGTGTCATGTGCTTTTTATCAGGATGCTTTTTTATAAGTTACTCCATGAATCCATCAGTCATTGGATATCTTAGATCCTTTATTTGAATTTGATTATTTTTGAAATATATAGGCGAATCACCAAGTATATGCTGTCCGTTTTTTTCCTTTTTTATCCCATAAATTCGATCCAGTTCTGACTCTTTTCTATCAAGTATTTGTAAGTATGGATTCGTAAGTTCATTTTTATCGATGTCATGCGCTTAATCATCATCGTCACTTTTTTCAACAACGGTATCATAGTCTTTGATAGTATCATTCGACGAAAAAGTATCTTCTTCATCATCACTGTTACTATTAGCTGATTGGAACATTGATGCGTCGGTATTATTAATTTTTGACTTAAAAGGCTTGAAGCGTTTTTTAAGTAAAGATTCAGATCTAAGTGGCACGTTTTTGACTTTCTTTGTGTCATCGATAATTTTAAGAAGTGGATTAATAATAGGCTTGAAAGTCTCTCCAATCTGTTTTTCAAAATTTTCTCTTCCTGACTTTAACAATCGATGCTTACGTCGAACAGTTTCTCTAGCTTTTTCAACTTGCCGAAGAACGTCTTTTTCCTCACGAAAAGTGTCCATGTTGATCGCTTAATGGTTAACAAGAGACTAATACGCACTTAATAAGCATGAGTAATATTTATAGCAAAAGAATCAAATCCTCTCCTATATCTACCATTATCAACATCTCTTTCCTTGTCTATTACGACAAATCCATGTTTTCCAACTCTCCAACAGTTTACACATAATTTTTTGAATTCATTGTACGTCATATAAGTATTAACATGATCATTATAGATGTGCTTCAAATTCATGTCATCTTGTCGAAATATTACTAAAAGGTTTAAATTATCTCTGACTAAGTGCTTTGGAACTTGAGCATAGAATTGGCATAGATAGAAGCAGTCAACGCTTTTGTGACGTCCCATGCAGAAAAAGGCTTTCACATTATCTTGTTTTTCACAGGCAATGTCGTCAAATATCATTATGAAGTTGGGTAGTGCCTTATCAGGAGAAATGACTGATTCATGATCGCTGTATAAAAAATACTCTACCCCATCTATGGGCTCCAACAGTTGTTCTAGAAACTTATACTTTGGCTGATTCAGCGACTTTGAGTATAGATAAACATTCTCAAATCTCAATCCGTTGGGGTGAGTAATTAAAGCCAGCAAGCTGTTTGTTTTTCCACAGTTTGACGGACCACAAAGAACAGCTCTTATCGTATCGGGTAGCAAATCACCATGGCGTTGGATTTTCTTATCTTGCTAAACGATTCCGTCGAAATTCACGACAGGAAATTTTATATTCTGATTTATGAAGCTCATGTTTACTGTATGCTGACTCAACTGAGACTGAAACATGATACTGTTAATAGTTTGCCTATATATTTTGAAACTCATCTGTCATCGAATTTCCTAATCTTGCTTATCAGTTTGTTGAAATTTATGACTGGAAGTTAAATATTCTGTTCCTCGGAGCTCGTGGTTACTGCATGCTGAAATATCAAACTATAAATAGTGCTCTACATATATTTTCAAGCTCATTCATCGTTAAGCGCTTGGAAAGTAATGATCATTCATCATCGCAAAGGCTGTGGAATTATAAACACACTTATCAATAAACTGCCTATAGAGCTGCAGGTACCAGGATATCAATATTGTGGACCGGGCACTAAACTAGCCAAGAGATTAGCTCGCGGAGATCCGGGTATCAATCCATTGGATCAGGCGTGCTAGCAACACGATATAGCCTATTCGCAGGATTGAAAAAATATTACAGCAAGAAACACCGCTGACAAAATTCTCGCTGAAAAGGCGTGGCAAAGATTCAAAGCCACAGACGCTAGTTTAGGGGAAAAAGCTGCTGCTTTTACTATTACCAGTGCCATGAAATTGAAATCCAAACTTGGCATGGGAGCATTACCTAGTACGAATTCTAGTAAAGTAAGTAAGAACAAAATGAAGCCGAAGAAAACTACTTTGAAAAGCTTTTTTCGAAGTGCTTCAAAGTCCATGATTCCTAACCGTAGTGCTCGAAGAGCTATAAGTTTGGCGTTAAAGGGAGCTCAGGATGCTGTGAAAAAAGCTGGTGGTAGGAAAAATATTGTAATACCTCGAGTATTGCCCATCCCGCAGAAAACTGGAGGATTCCTACCATACCTTATTCCTGCATTTGCTGGCCTAAGTGCTATAGGCACTATCACTAATGGTGTAACTGGAGTTGTCAAGGCTATTAACGATGCTAAAGTTGCTCGAAAACAACTAGAGGAGAGTGAGAGGCATGATAAAGAAATGGAAGCACTCTTACTTGGAAAGGGGCTGTTTTTAAAAAAAAAAATATTTTTACGTAAAACTGCCTTACCGAGCTCTCACAGACTATGACCTCATCAAGTATGCAAAAATTTTGAAAATACCGCATTTCCGTGGAGTTTTCATGAGAAATGCTTTGCCAGCCGATGGCCCACGTTTTTCCGAATCAGCAATAGTCAATCTCGATGATAAGGATGGTCCTAGTACTCACTGGGTTGCCTATAGAAAGCGAGGCAATAACGTGACGTATTTCGACAGTTTTGGTGACCTACAGCCACCGATTGATCTACTGCTATATCTTGGTGTTAGATGTGTCAAATATAATTATGAAAGGTTCCAAGATTTTGGTACATACAACTGCGGCCATCTTTGCTTATGCTTTCTTTGTAAAAAACTTAATTATCAGCCAATATAAATGCATCCCAATACGCAAGTAACACTAGTCATTGACAAACCGTCATGGAAGAATCATTGACATTAAGTTTATCAGGAACATCGTCTATTCTTGAAGCACAATATTTTCCACCTATCGAGTTGTCACCAGCACATAACTACGTTATTGGTCTAGTAGAATTCCTAACTTTCAATTCAATTCCAAATATCGACGAAGGTAATAATAAATTTTACGTAGGCGATCAAGTGGTTGTTTTTCCAACTGGCAGCTACGAAATTCAAGATATTGAGTCATTTCTGGTTAACGTGTTACAACCCGACGATATAGCTATTAGCATCAAACCAAATAATAATACTCTTCGCAGTGTAATAACGTGTAGTCATACTATTAACTTCAGGCCAAAAGATTCTATAAGCCGTCTTTTAGGCTTTACTGAACGAATTCTTAGAGATACCAGTACTCACATCTCAGATTTACCTGTTGCTATTCTCAAGGTTAACACATTGAGAGTTGAGTGTAATATCACTAGTAGAGCCTATATAAACGGAGAAAAAGTTCATACCATCCATGAGTTTTTTCCTGCTGTACCACCGGGATACAAAATTGTCGAAGTTCCATCGCAAATCATTTATTTACCCGTTGCTGTTAAAATTATAGATCATCTTTAAAGTACGCATTGTTGATCAGGAAGGTAACTTGATTAATTTTCGTGGAGAAGTTATGAATACAAGACTACACTTGAAACAACTCAACTAAAATGGGCATAGTGTACAACAATAGTAAAGTTGGACGAGGCTATGAAAAAAAATTAACAAGGGTGAGGACGAATAGTCATCCACGAGACAACAAAATTGGACGAAGCTATAAGAATAAACCAAAATGGATGAGACGGATCAGTCGTCGACGAACGCTCAAAGCGTTAACACGTCACAACGTCCAGTTCTTAAAAAACCTAGGCCTAAAAGTAAGAGCTCTTGGTGGCAAATAACTTGTGCTTTTTTTTGCTGCCTGCGTACGAGAAAAAGTTGTGATGGAAGAGATTCTTGGGATTCAGTCAGGTGTCGTGTTTGATGAGTCGGTTGCACACTACGAAATTCATGCACATCGACCCCACATTGCATCAGCATTTGATAGCAGTGATGAAATTCGCATCTTAATTAAACATCAAGATTTATGTCTTTTACCCTCTCAAAGTTCCCTACGTATTTTTACGTATAACAACTGGAGATGATCAATCTCTTGAGAAAACAAAACTAGTTAATAACGCCATCTGCCATCTGTTTGAAGAAATACGATATGAACTAAATGGTATTGAAATTGATAGGTGTAAGAATGTTGGATTGACAACTTTAATGAAAGGATGGATATCTTTATCTCCCAGTCAGAGTTTAATGCTTGAAAATGCTGGTTGGATAGACATTGAAGAGAAAAAATCTATTATCTATGATCATTCTTATTCTGAAGTGTCAATACCTTTGAGTATGATATATGGTTTCGCTGAAGACTATCGCAAAGTTGTGGTTAATGCAAAACATGAATTAATTCTTACAAGATCAAGAGATGATGTTAGTGCCGTTATACAAGTACCTGAAAATCAAATTTTCGAAAAGTATAAGCTTAAATTGACTAAGATTGAGTGGCTTGTGCCTTACATAACTGCATCAGACAGACGAAAAATTCGTTTGCTTGATGTTATTGCAAAAGACAAGCCTATTTCTATGAGTTTTCGCAATTGGGAGTTGTATGAGTATCCTCTTTTGCCAAAAACTTCTAGACATGTGTGGACTGTCAAAACTTCCAATCAGTTGAAAACGCCTCGTTTTGTTATTTTGGGCTTTTAGAATAAGCGAAAAAATGATCCTGCTTTTAAAGCCAGTCTCTTTGATCACTGTAATATCAGCAATGTAAAGCTTTTCTTAAACTCACAGTACTATCCTTATGGAAATCTTAATCTTGATATTAATAAAAATCAGTTTTCAACATTATATGATATGTATAAGAATTTTCAAGCCGCCTATTACGGGAAAGAACCAGAACCTATGCTGAATAAAAAAGATTTTATCACACACATGCCTCTTATTGTAATTGACTGCTCTAAGCAGAATAAAGCTTTGAAAAGCGCGCCAGTGGACGTGCGCTTGGAGTTTGAAGCACGAGAGAATTTCCCGGAAAATGTATCTGCATACTGTCTCATTCAACACGATCGTATCGTAGAGTACAATCCCATTAGTGGTAACGTGAGAAAACTTGTTTAAGCACGTATATAAAATTAAAAAAAAAAATACTAGCATAGCAGTCAGTCTTTATCATGATGAAGTACATGGTGGACATACAGGGCTTTAAGAAGCCTGGCAACGATTATGTGCTTAAAGAGTTGGCGATTCTTCCACTCCATGGAGATGATGAGCCTCAAGTATTTCTCTTCAAGTTGCCATTTCCTTGGCGCAAACTAAATGATAAATACAAACGTGAAAATTTATGGCTTGAGCTATCCTATCATGGATTAGATTGGCAATAAGGTGTTATCAACTACACAGAAATTGGTAATGTTCTTCGGGAGAATCTTAAAGATGCTAAGAAGATTTTTGTGATTAAAGAAGTGAAGAAAAGGTGGCTCGAAAGGTTTAATTTTTAAGTTAACAATATGGTTGATTATCCAGAGTTTGAACTCCCAACATTAGCTACTGCATGTCCTCACCATAATGGTGCGTATAGATCTATGTGTGCCACCCACAATGTCAAACGAATGAAAAAATTCTACTCTCATATGCAATGGGAAGATGTTACTGATTCTGAAGAAGATGTATAATAAAAAACTCAATGAAACTGTATTTTTTTTTAAATTATGTCATAAATAAATGTATTGAATTATATTGTTATTATTATTTATGTAGCCTTTCCCTCAAAACTAGTTTAAGATTGAAATATTAAGAACCGATGATTCATTCTGATAAAACACACACTTGCGCAGTGACTACACTAACGTGTATATGAACTTATTTCGGTGCAGAGTGCTGCTTAGTTCATCACGCAGCATCAAACGCAACGGATACGCGTTTATATCGCAGTTAGTACGACGCTTTTGAGCTGCAAAATAAAAATGAATATTTACGAGAATTATGTTATTGAGATTAAAGGTTTTCTGGACACTTCTCGACAGTTTTTATCAAAAGAAGTGGCTGTGGTGTCGCTTATAAGACCAGCGATCAGTCATTGGATTGTGCGGCCCCCATGCAATTTTTCCACCTTACCTATGGATGTGCGCCAAAACAACGACTTTCAGTCGAAGCGAGTGCATGGACTTCGCTGGTTCGAGGGTGATTGTTCCATTAGAAAGTTACAGCAACATTTGTACACTGTAGCAAAAAATGCACATAGAATTTACGTTTATGAAGATAATACAGCCACTCATTTGGAATCGACCATAGGGTGTACTGTGATTAACATTTAGCAGTATGTGGTGCCATCGCGTCACATTCTTAATATGGGATATTCAACAAAGGCGTTAATGTGTGGTACTCATGATGTACAAAAAAGTCTACGTAGAAAGCAATATTGCGCACTTAGTGAAGCTCATCAAATAAAATTGTGGCTTTGCTCTTTGGTGGAAAGTAGCATTGAACCAGACACAGAATGTTTTTTAGACGCGCTTAATAGTTATAAGAAGAGATTTTCTAAAACGCTTCCCAGTTGGGATACTGTTGATGGAATTATTGCTAATGATATTGATACTGATACTGATAGTAACTCTGAAATTGATACTAATGTTGGTGTCAAAAACGATGGCTGTGTGTAGGCAAAAAAAAAAAAAAAAGTAAAGTAAGCATAAAATTTAAGATCAAAAAATTAAAGTATATCTTGCCGTGTGGTAGTACAAAGAAATCAGCACCTTCTTATAAGCTGATGAGAACTTGCGTATTGCTTCAGTTATTCTGTGACGATGGATCAGGCAACATCAACAACATGGGTCCGATCTTTAGCAAACCAAAATATGAGAGCCTCAGTAAGGAGGAGGAGAAGGAGGAAGATAAAAATAGCTGAAAACCTCTTTTAGAAAAGCACGTTGAGGCATCTCAACCAAAAGTAAAGGGAAATTATTATTCCGAAAATATTTGCTCTTATCCAAATAAAGATGGATATGATATATTGAAAAAAAAAAATTAATAACCATGAAATTCTTGTGTATTTTTTTTGAAGCTAGCAAAAATATATGTGTATTGAAATTAAAGTTTTGTTATTATTGAAAACCATTTACATACTATCCTAAAAATCTTAAACTTAAATTCATAAGCTGGCTGAATTCCTTGGCAAAGTATTGCGTCAAGTGAGCCAACGTTGGTCGCAGCTAAACGGGATACGCGATTCGCTACATCCACATATGATGCTGGTACATTATACGCCTAAATAAGAAGCGAAGAGTTATCGGCCACGGCTTACACATACGTGTATCCTAGCATGACTCGTTGCACCCGCTCTTGCTAAGAAAAAAATATTACACTGGAACATTATACGCCTATAAATAAGAAGCGAAAAGTCATCGGCCACGGCTAACACATCCGTATAGATAAGAAATAATAGCTCCATTACTTGGCAAGGTACTGCGTTGAGTAAGCCAACGTTGGTCGCAGCCGAACGGGATACGCGATCCGCTACATCCACTGATAAGAAATACACGTTCACGCTTGATCATCTTCCTGTCGCGCTGTACGTTGAACTTGTCACACCTACACCTTTCGGACCCATCCTGATGACGTCGGAGCTTGATTCGCGGTCGGAAAGGAAGGGAGCTATCAATACCATCCGACATCACAGCATCCGGAAGAGGCCTTCTTCCCCTGACGTTACCATCCGAGTAGTCCGCACCACCCACTGCCCGTGCTCCTCCTCCGACCGCCCGATCAGCCCCCACCACCGCCTCTTCTTTACCGACCGATCAGCCCCCACCACCGCCTCTCCTCCACCGCCTCTTCTCCACCCACAGCTATAGCTAGAGCCTCTCCCCCCACCACTACCTCAGGGGGGGAGCTGGGGGGTGCCAGAACCGCCATGGTTTACCTACTTCCAGTATCGAATAATTTTACCATAGCAGATAGTATATGAATGCAGGCACAAATTTAATAAGCCAGTGTTTCAAGGACGCTCATTTCAAATAACATTTTTTTCGGACACTTTCTAAGATTTCTACAGGATATTTATGATAATGTTAGAATGTCACTTGTAAAATTTGAGACTGTTCCACAACGCTAACTTCTAAATATTAAACGTTGAAAAAAACTCCATTTCCAGAAGAGTCTCATAAAAATTGAATTCATGGAGAAATGATTGGTAATATTTGTCTAATTTTTTATGCATAACGCAATACTACTATACTAATGTTCTATTCTGTTTTTAGAAGGATCCACAATTAATTTTTGCAATTAAATGAAAAAGAACAGTGTCAGGTATACAATGGTATAAGAATTTATGTAAAACAGTTGCTGGTGCTGCCACAGTTTTGTGTATACTTGTGCCTATAGAAGCATAACTTCAAAGATATAACTCGTCACACTTCATATACCCATGTATACGTTATGCGTGGTGGTAAATCAAAGATTTCAGATTTTGACCTTGAGAAAACGAGTGACGAAAGTGGATTTTTCTCGACTCTTCCCCTTGGCCCCACCTTTTATGACGTACTTTTGATTTTTTCTACGCCACATAAAATCACACATCATATCACCATGCCACACATTTCACATTTTATATGATTGATTTTGTTTTCTTTTAACGAAAAAAAAAGAAAGAAAAAAAAAAAAAAAAAAACAGTTTCCAAAAAGATTCAAACCCCCGACCTCTTACTTTCCTGGTGCAGCCCTTACCTACTCTGCTACGAGCAGGCCCATTATTAAGCAATTAATTACTTCATGTTATCGTACAGTTTGTAACTTATTTTTAATAAAAAATTTTATTATATGTTCATTTATTTATTTAGTTTGGTTATCAATTAAGTAAATGAACAATTTAGTTTATATAATGATTTGAAAAAAATTTTTTTTTTTAAGACTTGGAGATTAGTATATTTTAGCAGAGTACTCTTTCAATCTATTAATAAATACTTATTTCTACGTATTTAATTTGTTGCTTTAACAATAAAAAAATAATTTTCTATACAATGCTTTCATATTTTTTTAAAATTCTCAAAAAGTACAAAAAATTTTTTGTACTGTACAAATACGATTATTAATTTTTATGTGTTTTATTCTTTTCCAAATTTTTCATTCGTGATTAAAGAGGTTTTTTGACTTAAAGCCGTTCTTCACGTAGTTTGTGGGGGAAAGTTTAGAGAAATGACAGGGACGCTAATGTGTACAGTAAAGCTAGCAAGTGTCTTTCTGATGGGGATGTACTCACATAAATGTATTTACGCAGACTTCATCCCCTTATTCTAAATTTATTTGAAATTTAACTTGTGGGTCCATTTAAAAACTTAAAAGGTTTATTAAAAAGTAATCTTTTTACCCAAAAAACTGGGAGATTTCTACGTATCACATAAGTGCCATTTAACGCTACTTTTCCATAAGAATACATGGTAAATATTGATATTTTAAGAGTAACAAATATTGAATAATCGCACATTCAAATGAGCTCAAATTTTTTCGGGTATTTTTTATACAATTTCAATATACGTTTGACGTTGGAATTATATCTGTCAAAAATACCTATGTGTAATGAACGTACTGAAAGGACATTCATTGGCATGTAATACTACAGTACTGAAGAAAGCTATACTACAGGATGGTTTTTCTTAATTCTCTACGTACAATTATATTTTCGGTATCATATATAGACAAGACATAATTGTAGGATCGTACGTGATAGATGAGAGCGTGATGTTACAGATGTAATCAGTGAGTGTAAATACCTCATGAGAGGTGAACAGACTATAATATATTAAAAAAAAAAAAAATATATGTAATAAGCGTAAGCAGTAGAATGTTGTTCTTAAATTACTGGAAGATTTGATGTAAGTGTACAGTCTTAGACTGGCCAGCCTATATATTATTTTATGGTTGAGGAAAGGATCGCAAAATAAAGGGTGTGCACCAGAGATAGTGTTTTGTATCATTATACTTGATTAATTAATAAAGGAAATATAAAGAGACAAAGCGATTGCGGCGAGTGCATGAGATGGAAGCCTTAGGCATGCTACCCTGGCGCACCAGGCGACGCTATATTCAAGAGCAGTGAGCTCACACACTAGGCTTGAGCACACACACATACACACTACATGTGATAAAGGAGAAACAAATACCAACACTTCCGCCGTTTCTCATACTTGTACCTTTAACTTATTAATTTTGAATATTCATCAACTCAAGGCTATCTCGCATTTTGTTGAATGAACATTCTTGTAGAGCCTTGGTTAAGACATCAGCCTTTTGATTTTTTGATGGCACATACTCAACGTGTATGTCGCTACATTCACACCTCTATTTGATAAAATTATATCTGACATCAATGTGATTCGTTCTTCGATGATTCTTGGAATCTTATGTTAAATAAATAGCACTTTTATTGTCTACCAGCAGTTGAATATTCGAATCGCATTGATATCCAAGATTAATAAGTAGTTTCTTGAGCCACAGGGCCTCTCGGGCAGCTGTATCAGCGGCAACAAATTCCGACTCAGCTGTGCTGTGTGTCACCAGCTCCTGGCGTCTGGAGTCCCAAGTAACTGCTGCTCCAGCCATTCTAAAAATGTAACCAGTGGTAGATCTTGTGGTATCCAGACACCCTGCAAAGTCTGAGTCAGATTAACCTACTAGGTTGCTGGCTTCGTTGCTAGACACGTATCTTAAGCACAGATTTATTGTGCCCGCCAGATAAGCCAAGACTCTCTTAATTGCCTGCCAGTGACTATTATTGTAAGCATTTTGGAATCACTGAGAAAGCCGACTATAGAAGAGATGTCGAGTCTTGTAGCTATAGCTAGGTACATGAGAGAGCCATAGCTAGTTCAGGGTAAGCATCATTCATTCTGAACTTTTCGAGTACATGTGCAATATACGATGATTGACTAATATACAAACTTTTTGTTTTCCTGTTCCTATTAATTTGCAAGCTAACAAAGTAGCTAGAATCGTCAAAAGTTATTTCAAAATTTTTCCGAAGCTCAGACAAGATGTAATTTAACACTATTTTTGACTTACAAGCAAAAAAACCATCGTCAAAAAACAAGGCTAAATAAACAGTATAACCTTTGCACACACTAGTACAGACACACCTATCTGCATTACATTCCTTAAAATTGAAGAGACACAGAAAGAACTTAAATTAAGCATTCCAGCAACAAGGCGCTTGTTTGAGCCCGTATAAGGACTTCTTTAATTTGCGCACTATATCACTTCTCAATTCACTTGCTTCATCACACAGATTGCATATTTTTCCTCTCATACTACACGTCATGCCACTTTCACACACACACACACACACACTTCTTTAGGCACCTTCATAAAGATTTCTTCTTCCAAGTCGCCGTAGAGAAATGTTGACTTGTCGTTAAAGGTTGTGGTTTCCAAGTCATGTTGAGCGACGTGAGCTAGCAGCACTTGAAGTGAATCATATCGCACTATAGATGTAAAAGTTTCGGTGTAGTCAAGTCCTTCGATCTGCATGAATCCGCGAGTACAAAGACGCGCCTTGTAGTAAGTATCTTGACCCGATGAGCCTGGATTTGCCTTAAAAACCCATTTTGAGTCGTAAGGTCGCATACTTTGATGCCTGGCAACAAGCTCCCAAGTTTTGTTCTTCTGGTACTGCTTGAGTTCACTTTCAATAGCCTTCCGCCAATTTTTAGCGTCTGGTCCGTTAGTTGCTTCTTTAAAAGAGTCGGGAGGCCTGAAACTTGCGATGTTGGCTGTAAGCCTATCCGGCGGCTTGAGCGCAGAGCGAGGCCACAATACCATTTGCCCTGCAGCTTCCTTTTCTGCATTGTCATAGTCACTTGAGTCGTTGCCTCGATCATCGGAGCCTACTTCTTCATTGCTCGGCACAGAACATCTAGGGAGAAGCCAGTCTTCCTCGGGCTCCTGTTTTTATTCGGTTTGCTGCGGTCTCATTCAGCGAGGGTTACATGTCTTGAAACTTGCACCCGTTTTGTCTCGGCGTCGAACAGACGATAGTTGGTCGACTCGTCCTGATATCCTACCAACAGCAGACACTTTGCCTTGTTGTCTAGTTTGTTGGTAAACTGTTTTGAAATGTTCATATAAGCCTTGCATCCGAACGCTCTAACGTGCTCTACGATTGGCTGCTTGTTTGTGTACACCTCATACGCTGTTTTATTTTGGTGCTCATGACTAGTCTTCGTCCTATTCAACAGATATACAGCTGTGTTTACCGCTTCGGCCCATAGATAATTTGGCAGATTTCTAGCTTTCAGCATAGTGTGGGCAGCTTCCATGATTGTTCTGTTCTCTCTCTGTTCTTTGCCATTTGGTTTGGGCGTGTAGGGAGCTGTAAATTCATGGATCATTCCTCGCTCGCTGAGATATTCCTTCACTTTGATGTTAGCATATTCGTACCCGTTGTCAGTGCCCAGTATTTTAATTGTCTTTGCCAAATTGATTCATCACTAGTTTCTCGAACACCACTAATTTTTCATAGACATCAGCCTTATGTTTCATGAAGTACACGTATGTGTACCCTGTATTTTCGTCCTTAAACAAAACATAACATTGCTCACTGCTGACTGATTTCACTGGCACTGCGCACACATCACTGTGGAAAAATTCGCCCGGCACGCACTCGCGTTTTACTTCTTTTTTGAACGGAAGCTTGCGTGACTTCCCGAGCTGAAACGGCTCCCAAATGAACTCCTTGTTTTCTTCGAAGTTAATGTCCTTAATTAACTTCGTGGAGGCTAGGTCCTTCAGATTTCGCACGTTTATGTGAGCTAACCTCTCGTGCCATACTTTTATACTTGATACACACACGTCTTCCTCGTGCCTGGCAGGCTTTATAACGACAAATAGCATGTGGTATGTACGGTTCGACTGTTTCTCACCAACCACAATAACCTCTCCCTGCTTTTGCAATTCCATACGATTGCCTTTCAAAACAAAAACATATCCACGCAACGTGCATTGGCCTACAAAGAATAAGTTTTTCCTTATACCTGGCACGTGCAAAACATTTTCTATGCGTGCCTCCTGCCAGATTCCGTCGATCAGTCTGTTTATACGTAAAAATCCTTCGCCTGCCACTAAGCACTCACCATCGTCGCCAAGCACTATTGTATCGCCGTTGCTTCTTGGCTTGCAGTCAACAAACCAGTCCTTTCGATGGGTAACGTGGATCGACGATCCGCTGTTGGACAAGTTGCTCCGGTTCTATTGCTGACGCAATCACGTGCATGGCCTTGGCATTGTCCTTTTTCGAAGTTTTCAGCTCACTGCCAGTCTCTGGTTTTACTTACATTCCGTCCACAAGCTTCAGCAAGTCATGCGCGATCAACATTTCGTTGATCTGAAATTTCCACGCTAAGAAATTTTTTCCGTCGAACTTCAACACGTGCCACGTGGATATTTCTTCCGTCATCTTGGAGAGGCACTCTTAGACTGCACACAACTTGCCAGAGAAAAAAAAACTTTCACCTTCCTTGCGCGGTGGAAGAGTGTCCTGGGCCTATAACCTGTTGAGGATAGGATCGCAAAATAAAGGGTATGCACCAGAGATAGTATTTTGTTTTATTATACTTGATTTATTAACAAAGGAATCATAAAGAGACAAAGCGATTGCCACGACTGCAAAAGACGGAAGCTTTAGGCGTACTACTCCGGGGCACCAGGCGACGCTATATTCAAGAGCAGTGAGCTCACACACTAGGCTTGAGCACACACACATACACACTACACGTGATAAAGGAGAAACAATTACCAACAGTGCCGTAATATATTGTTTACAATCGTTGACTCATTAAATATTAATTAAAATCACACCCAATTAACGTAGGTATACTCGTTCCCAGGATAATTGTACCATTTTCGTACACAATATCGTTTTAAAGAAGGTAAACTTGTATTCATGATTATATTATCTGCCATATAATTTTATAGACGTATAACTTTTTACTTGGATACACAAACAGCCACTGTCCGCTGATTTCTGTCACCTTCGTTCTCTGGCCTGAATTTTTTTGTGAGTTGTGTTTTGGCCTTTTATTATGTTTGGTATTGTAAAGAATAGAGAAAAAAATGTTAGATAAACAAGAAAGAGATGCTTAAAGACATTATTAAGGAGCAGTAGCTGAAGGTATCCAATAAGGGAAGTATACCAAAAGCACCTTCAGACAGGTCAAGAATACGAAAATGATCGAAAAGGTAACAGATAAGATTACAAAAATAATAGTAAGACAAAAAAAAGTAGTGTGTTTAAACTATTGTATAGTAAGCTTGTTTTAGGCATGGTAGACTTGTTGCGACTATAGATAGCTATCACCGAGAAAGACGTCTCAAAGTAGAAAATGGAACACACTTTATGGCCATACCTTGCATTTGACTACACTAAGTACGCTCGTTTTCTTGAGCCTAATTGGAATCTGATGTAGTACAGAAATTAGGGATCTTAGAGAAGCTTTTGTTTGACATCGCAAGTCCAGACATAGTAAGGTCTTGATCTTCTCACGTGGATTTTTTTGCTCAGATATAAATAGAATTTTAATAGAATCTTCAATGCAAAAATAATAAATTGCTGACCTTTTGCCAAACGCGTGTAGGCATATTATCATTAGAATATGTTTTAAGTACAAATGCTGTAAATATTTTGTCGTAAACATATCAGAACTAAGATAATAAAATGAATTAACTTGACAAGATGTGGGAAATTTATAAGCAAAACATAGCTTTTCATTCGGTGAATAATGAAGAGCTGCTATGGATCGATATAATTTTTATCCTATCATAGTAACCTTTTATCAATGAGTTACATAAGATGAGAACTGTACTGCTATGATGGACGACTTTAGATGTGTGGCATTTATATTTTTAGTCATTTGCTGTATCTTACAAGGCAAATGGTGTGTATGCACTACATTGACATGTGGGTGTTTGCTTATGTATCCCAATGACTTATAGGCTGTGTTCAGCTCATATACGATGACTTGTTAATAAAGATCTTAGCATATAAGCAATAAAAAGAATTAATAGTAGTGTTGGTTCAATAATTGTTGTCCTTGGTACTTATAAACCATCTATTTAGGTTTCTTAAGTACCATTCTGGATAGGCTCCGAGATTTTTAAGAACTTTTTTATCTAAGGTAAAGTTTTCTTTAAATCCCGGATGTTTTGGGGCACGTTTTTCTATAGAATTTTTTGCAGAATAATTCCAGGATCTTTTCATTGCCCGCCGGTTTCTCCAATTTTGTTAAATTTAAAATACTTGTAGGATTACAAGTAGATAAGCAAACTCGATTTTAAGCACCCAGCAGGAATCGCTGACCTTAACGATGAGGACTGATTCTTGAAACATAAGGCTTTGATAAAATGCTTATAAGCTGAAATCTGATACTTTAGCAGAAAGCACCAGCTCAACCAGAAGAAAATAGACGTTTTTAGAATGTAGAGTTTTCTCCGGAGAAAAGTTACGCAGTCATGAGTAGACCCAGTACACCATTTATGCAGAGAGTGTCAGTTTAACTAGCAAGGTCTTCCAACGAAAATATTTCACTGTGCGAGTGGTATTATATAGGTATGATATCAGTTAGGTGATTGGTAAGTGTATGTCTGAATACACTTCTCCCCGAAAGTGGTCGATGAGTGGCTCTAGTGACTTGCCCAGTTGGCTGTCATGGTATCCTGGTAAAAATGGAAGAAAATTTAAAGAAGTAAAAAGTGGATACTTGAGTACACGAGTATAAAGTAATACTTCTATGACGTTGTATGGCCAAAAATATATTAATTTTAGTGTTGATTCTATAAAACAATATTATGCACAAAAGTGGTAAAAGTATCCTTGAAATTATAATACTTAGTCGTTAGGTATTGTTGCGATAAATGTTTTAATATTCAGTTAATGAAATAAGAAAAATATCAGGGATACTGTTTTTCTTGGAATATAAGAACGCTGATAACACATCTAACGTCATGCTCTCTTGCATAATTTACCACATTTATCCTGAATTGCGTAACACACATTTAAAAAAAATGTTTTTCCACCCTCGGGTGGTTTTGGAAGGCTGGTACTTCTTTGGGCGAAAAAGCAGTTTTTCGATACTCGTTCAAAAAGTCTCCTTTACGAAACTCGTTACGGACCTCACCTTCGGCTTGAGCCACAAACCTCCCGGTTCGCAAACAAAGACTTTTCAAACTCGTAGGAAAACTACTATTTCTCAATAGTGTTCGGAAAATACGTGTTTTCCGCACTGATATTAGTGTGGAAAATCGATTTTTCCACATTGTGTACGGAAAAGGTGTCTGGAGAAGGTTTTTCCACACGGTGTGCGAAAAAGGTGTGCGACAAAAACCTTTTTTACAAACCTTTTCCACACACTATTTAAAAAAATCAATTTTCCACACTTACATCAGTGCGGAAAACACCTATTTTTCGCACATTTATTGCAAAAAAACTTGTACGCAACTCGTGTGGGATAATTTTCCACGCTCGTGTGATAGGCTTGTACTCGTGGCCGGTGAAGGTAACTCGTGCCGTGTGATCACACTTGTGCTACGCACTCGTGTGCTCAACTGGCACTTATTCCCGTCAACATCGACTACTCGTGCGAATCAATCACGACTCGTGCGGAAAGTCGTCTTTTCCGCACTTGTTACGTAAATAACTATGAAAAAAGGGCTGTAAAATAATAAAAGCCATTTTACATTATAAATGCTTATTAAAGTATGTAAAATAAATTATCAACATTTTGCTACTCAGATATATTGAAAACAACGGTAACATATGCAGTTTAAATAATTGATGTAAATAAAAAACTGGAAATAGGTAAGAACCGTTACTTTAACTCTGCAGGGCCTTTGCTTATTAGCAAAGCTATGTTAATTGTATTTTTTTTTAAATGCAATTGGCTTGTGGTAACTAAAGTAAAACATATAAGCTTTCGATTTTGATGTATCTTGAAATCTAGAGAAAAAGTGTATCGTTTGTTGTGCCGCATTTTGTTATTGAATTTTGGAGATCACTATTTAAAGACAAATTTAAAATATTTTGAAGAAAATTGATCTAAAACTTTCATGGCAAAATTGATGTTAAAATTATCACTTAGCATAAGTAGCAAGGTGTGTAATGCTCCCCCGAATGTTTGGTGCCAACTTTTTCGAAAGAAAGTAATCGTCTGTGCAAAAATTTTAGTATTTTCTGTATGTTTTAATGTAGTAATATACACACATACATACACACACACACACACACATATACTAGTGGGGCTAACGCCCCCCTGCGCGCGCTGCGCGCCAACCCCCCAACTTCCGAATATTTTATAAGAAATACATTTTTACAATTTTTGTATATTTATTCTCATTGATTCTTTACTTTTTCAGTAAAGTAATTGTTGGAAAGTTATATATATAGGAATACGATAAATTTAACGTCACCACGTCAAATTTTTAGTGGGAATTTGTGATCCCTGATACATCAAGTTATCTTGAAACATTCAAGTTATTATCTGAAATAAAAAAACACGTAAACTTTTTAATAAAATCTAGTATTCTATTTAAGTTAATTAATGATATTAAACATACATTAAAATAGGAAAATCAAACGAACTAAATGAAGAAATAGTAGATGAAATTAGTAGTTATGTAGATGCTAGATATGTAAGTCCAATGGAAGCAGCTTAAAGACTTCAAGAATATCCAATTTGTGGTAGAAGTCATACAGTTGTAAATCTAACTGTTCATCTTGAAAATAAACAAAAACTCATACTTAAAGAAAATAATATTAAAAATGTAATAAAAAATTATCAAACACCCCTTACAGCTTGGTTTGAATTGAATAAAGTAGATGATTTGGCAAAATCACTAAAATATGTTAACATTCTAGAACATTACATTTTTGACAACAAATTTAAAATTTGGAAAAAAAAGAAAGTTACACTGAAAAATATTGCTATATGTAGATAAAACATAGTATCTCCAAAAGATCATAAGCGATTTTTTTTAAAACTTATTTTAAATAAATTACATGGGGCTACATCGTTTAAAAACGTTAAAAAACATAATGGAAAAACATATAAAAACTTCAGGGATACTGCAATTGCAATAGGTTTAATAGAACATGATTCTGAAATCAACAATATTTTTAAAGAAGCCATAACAATTATGTTTCCATACCAGTTAAGACAATTTTTGGCTTGGTTTTTGATTTCAGAAAACATTCAAGGAGATAAAATATGGAATGAATTTAAAAAATATTTTACGGAAGACTTCGATAATGACAATAATAATTGTGCTCTTCTACATATTAATCAAATTTTGGTATCAAAAGGTAAATCATGTGAGTCTTCTAGTTTACTGACACCAACCATTAGAAACTACATAAATAATTGCAATATTGAGGAAATATCTTTTAGTAAAAAAATGTTCGATGTAATGTACACAAATTTAAATGAAGATCAAAGAAAAATTTTTAAAACTATTTGTGAACAAGATGAAAAAGTATATTTCATAGATGGTCCTGGTGGATCCGAAAAAACCTACTTATATAAGACACTCACTTATTACTTTATTTCTAGAGGTAAAAATTTGTCAATGGCTTGAACAGAAATTGAATCTGTATTACTACTAGAAGGTATGACCAGTTATAGAACTTTTCGTTTACCTCTAGACTTAGATAATATTGAAAGTGTATTTTTAGAATTTAAAACTGAAAAAAAAAATTAAGGAAAGTTGATTTAATAATATGGGACGAGGCTTCTATGATTCCGAAACAAGCTTTAGAAATCGTTGATAGAACGTTGAGAGACTTGTGTAATACAAAACTTTGCTATGGTAATAAATTAATAGTATAACGAGGAGATTTTCGACAAATCCTTCCAGTTATAAAAAACGGTAATAGAACTATAATAATAAAAAAAACTATTAAATCATCATTTTTATGGAACTTCTTCAAAATTTCAAAATTACAAAATAATATCTGTTCTAGTAATAACGAATTTTTAAAATTATTGTTAAGAATTGGAGAAGGGAACATAGAAACATTTAATATTCCTAAATCCTGGTTAACAGATGATGTCTGTACGAACATATTTGGTAATTACAGCAACTGTTTTCACAATAACGTGATACTAACTTCACATAATAAATATACTTTTTCTTTAAACGATAAGATTTTAAGTAAATTACATGGGGAAACTAAAACTTATTACAGCATCGATACTGCAACATATAAAGAAGTTGATGAATCAGATGATAGTATTTATATAAATTTTTCCGTAGAAATGTTAAACAACATTCGTGAAGGCCTGCCACTTCATGAACTTAAATTAAGAATAGGTTTAATAGTAATAGTAATTTAAAATTTGAGTACATCAGACGGATTATGTAACGGTACACGATTGCGAATTATTAAATTACTGAAGTATAACGTAGAAGGCAAAATAGTAACGGGGAAAAAAATTGGTAATAAAGTTTTCATTCCAAGAATAACATTAAATACTGAAAATACTTTATCAATACCTTTTATTTTATATAGAAAACAATTTTTATTAGTTGTAGCATTTGCTATGACTATAAATAAGTCTCAAAGTCAAAATTTTGATAATGTGGGATTATACTTAACAAAACCTTTATTTTCTCATGGTTAATTATACGTGGCTTTATCAAGATGCAAAAATAAAAATGGAATTTTTGTTCAAGTCAATAGAGAAAACAGTTTAGAGATAAAAAATATAGTTTGGAAAGAAATTTTTTAACATAGTAATGTATCTTACATTCATAACATGATTTAATTATTTTTTTTTTATGTATAGGTAAAATTTAATTATTAATAATACATATTATAAACGTATATCGTGTTTATCAGTTGCACTAATTTCAGCATTAATTAAAAACAAAATAGAAATGGATGAAAGTCTTCATAGTTTTATTAGGCTTCATAAGATGACTTATAAAGTGATGCGAAACTTTCATTGTTTATATTAATAATACTCTAAATTTAACTTAAGTTCATGTTCGTAAAAAGAAGAATTGTGTAATAAAGGACTATATAAGTTATGATGACATAATTATTATGCGCACCAATATATGTGTATATATTATTTGGTTTTAAAATATTGTTGAGTCCATAAAAATTGGTTTTTAAACGTACTAAGTTATATAAATAATGATGTTTTGCGCAACAACCCCCTATGAATTAATTTATGACTTTAAATTTCTTCTTGACGATGAAATAAATCATAGCAATAAGACAGTTTTGTCTAAAGATAGGTAAAGACGGTATGATTACGGTCAGGTTTAAAAAAAGTTGTGTGGAGAGGTGGTGGGGGCCATGAGAAAATTCGTGGGGTTCAGTGGGAGGGCCATAGGGGGTAGGTGGGGGAATGTGGGATGTTTTGAAAAAAAATACTATACAATATTTTCATGTGATTTGGTAGGAATGTGGTAATAGACTTTAACACATTGACAGGGCTGGCAAAATGCAACGTTACAAAATGCTAACAAAAAAAATCAGCCCACCAAAAACTTTATGCTTACAAAGAAACCAAGGTATTCAGGTAATCAAAATACAATTAATTGTATTTGAATTTAGCTGATTATAGTATTGTGCAGTAATCTGTAACTATTTAATTAAATATTAAAACATACATTGTTAATATCCCATTAAGCCATTCGTGGTTGAACCCCCTGGCTTGAATAAAGACTTATACTATACTTTCATACTATACATATAATACTTTGTGGGGGTCAGTGGGGGGCGGTTGGGGCAAATGGGGGGCGGTGGGGGGTTTTTGTGGAATGCCCCACTGAGTTAACTATATAATATAGGAATATACATATATATATAGGTGCGTGTGTATGTGTGTGTGAATACTTATGTGGATAATCACATGTATGTGAGAGGAATTATGAAGACAAAAGTGGAATAATATGGAAGTCCGCATATTACTACTATGTAATGGATGTATTCTAAAAACACGTGAAGTCCACATAAGTCACTTTCTATATATATTTATACATGTATACATATACGTATATGTGTAGTTACGCAATGACTTGAGTAAATAAATAAATTTTCTATATTTTTATTTCATTTTATATGATATTTATGCTCTTTATGATAACATCTTACGACTCTTAAAAGGGTCATACTTAATGGAAGTCGTCACCTAACAAAGCTGACTGTGTACTTCGTGGCTCACAGTGGGCGGATTTGTTTTTTTTTTTGTTTAAAACCTAATATCTTAAGAACGAAGGCAGCGAGAATTATAAATTTTTTCTTATTTCTTTTGGAATTGAACCTAGACTTGAGGAAAAATACTGTTAAAATTATAACCCTACCTCAAAATTAGGATCAAACACAAATTTTTTCTTTATCGTATCAGCGCAAAAAGATACAAAGCAAATTTTTTTTTAATTACATAACAATTCATGTCAATACAACGTTACTCCTAATTAGGCTTATTAATCAAAACGTAACGAAACTTAACCTTAAAACTTTCTTTTACCGTTAATTTTAGGATTATATTGAAAACGAAATTACATAGAAATAAATTTTCTTTCTCCATTAATTTTTTTTGTGATTTATAACGAAAATATACTAAGTGGGTCAAAACATTAGAACCTAACCTTAAAATGCGCGTTGAATCGCCCTTGTTTTATGTCTTGCCATTAGAATAAAGCAGAGAGCTAAACGTTCCTCATAATCCTCCAGATCTTTTTTATTTATGTAAAAATAGCGAATAAAGGCAGTGTAACTCGAGTGTATTCATGAGTTGAAAGGTCAAAAAGCTTAGAAGTCAAAGCTTAACCATATATAACCTCAAAAAGTCTGTCAAGTATGGGGATATATATACACCGCAACAATAATGATTTAACTTGCATTTTCTGAAATGCAGTGGGCTTAGCAGATATCGCTGACAGTTGTAGTTCCTATGTTAACCTCTCTCGCATTTCTCATTTAAATGTCTTAACTCAAAGCACGAAAATTAGAAATATCTACTTTGTTATGGTTATTAGTGAAACCAGCTGCTCTGACATTAAGTCGTTAAAATTGTTTTGTAAAAATAGTAATAGGAATATCAGAAGTGTCATAAGTTCTAGCCAATGTCCCTAATAATCGCAATAAATTCCTTTTATCCCTGAGTATTATTAACAATAACGTAAGCAGCTTTCCTTATCTAGAAACCGTAACGATACTCTTGTAACTTTTCTCTACTCATTTTTTCTGTATGAACAAAATTTCCACTAGCACTATGATGTAAGAATTTGCAACGTCAATATTATACATAATATAAAATTTTTCACTACCAAAGTTATTTTACTTGGAGCTCCTTCCATATTAACTGTAGACATCTTATTAGATCTTTGTCTTAAAAAACTTCCTCGCTCATTGTTTTGACATTCAGTAAGCACGTAAACAGCTATGGTATAATTTTTTTTATTACATGTTTGTAAGACATTATTATTATAACATGAAACAGAACTATCGTCATGAAATAAACAAATTTCATGAGGACACAGCCTGTTAGCATCTTCTTTTGTTAAGAATCTCGTTTCAATCACTAAAATATCATTATCACTGCGAGAGTCACCGTATCCTTTTTTTGTAAGTAACGAATGGAATTATCTATTTGCTTTTCTTAATACTTGAGATAATTTATAAAATTTTAATTTACACCCTAGAACTGGTCTGATCATACGTTGCTTGGCTATTTGTATATAGTGGTAGCTGGAACTAAGGGTATTGAAACAAATCATCGGTTAATAATGCCTAGTCATTTAAAATTGATATCAAAGTTACTTGGGATTTGTTTCAATCTATTGTCAATTTGATTTAACAGTTAAGCCTGAATTATACTCATTTCATCTTAAATAAGTTCTTCAACATATTTAAATGATGTTCAGTATTTCTTGTCAAGCTCTGTCTTTAGCGAAAGTAGTTTTGATGTAGAAGTTTTTGATACTGTATGAACAACTGTACTGTCTATGGCAACAACATTTATTCCTGTTAATACATACAATACAAATGTATATTATATTACAGGGTTATCTCGATGGGGCATTTCACTCAACTGCCCACTACCCCCCACAGAACCCCATTCACTCCCACTGCCCTCCACAAAGTAAGGTAAAAACCCGTCATTTTCTCTCTTATTTTTAATCATCACAGTTTCTCCCAAAATCTCCCACAGTCCCCCACACTTTCTCTACAGCCCCCCAAGCTTTTTTCGTGACTCTTCACCACCCCCTACACTTATTTTGGGGAACCTAACAGGGGTCATACCGTCTTCTTCTGACCTTTATGTGTATACAGACATGTACGTATCGTATATGGAATCATCTATTATTTTCAATCTGCTTTAGTATTAAATTACTCTAAGACAAAGCTGTATTATTTCCATAATTTATTTAATTGTAAAGAACAAATAACAAGTCTTAATTGATTTGTTAGGGATCATTGCGCAAAGTGCCATTATTAGTATATAGTAGATTATAAAGTTAACTGTTACATTATAAAGTTAACTGCATGGTGCATTCCAAGCACCCTTTCTACATATAAAACCATTTATACTGGTTGTTCAAAGATTATTGACTTATTTATGTTTTACTAAAAGTTTTTTAATAAAAATATAAAATAATATATTATAAAAATAATGTCATATAGATTCTATCAACATATTATAGATATGCAGTAATATTCACTTGATGATCATTTTCTCCGATAACTTCGCACTAGGTAACTCGTACTTTCCAGCATTCATAACCTTGCAACTAATCAACTTTTAATTAGTATATTGGTTAAATGTAACAATAGTAACAACGGAATACACTACCGTTGTTACCAAATACATACAGACATATTTATTGGCTAATTGGTAAAAAATAAAGCTCGATATCATCGCAAGCCGTCGTAATACTATCATCCCTCAAAGTATTAGCTCCAGAGAGCTGCACTGGAGCGTCGATCCCTTAGCTGTTTTCCATTGTAGACGAAAAGCCGTAGGGTATAAATTTAACGAGTTCGGCAGAGTCATGGCAACTTCAAATATACGTAAAACCATCCGTCTGTACACAGTTGGCACTTGTGCGCGAATTACTCCGACTCTGACCGAACAATTGGTCAAATTTATTTGTTTCGACATTGAGGTTGTCAATTGAACGTGAAAAGTAAGCGACTATTGTAAGATATGGCTGAAGAACTATTGTTTCTTTTTGCATCGATACCGTAACCATAACTTGTCAGAAATTTAAAACCATGAGGTCGATAAAAATAAAAAAATTTGCACCTAAATTTCCCACCCCCTGTGAGTACAAGGCTCAAACTTAAATCCCTTATCCAGAAAATCGTGTATCAAAGAGGACCAAATTAGTATTCTTAACAATATCCCAAGTATAGGTACTCCTCAACGACAGAACCGGGCCATGCAAGAGCATTTTCTCTTCTACCTCTCTAACTCATAATTTTTTGTATGTATATATGTACATATATATATATATATATATATATATATATATATATATATATATATATATATATACACACATACATACAAAGTGACAATTTACAATTTTTAACCCATTTTTTTCTCGTTCTAAGCTGTGTAACGGTTCGAGAGTTGCATCTAGAAGGTAAAATTTAACAAGGTTTTTATTGGTGCTGTTAAATTTATAGTAGGTTAAACCTTATTCAAGATAAATTTTTGTTTTTACCGAAATCAAATTTTTTGGTTAAATTTGACATAACGTAGCTGTTTTGTGTTTTGCTTTTTATAGCCACTGACACTATATCAAATGGATTTCATCAATAGATTTAGTCTCAAATATCGATTGAAAATTAAGTTAACTTGTATTTTCACCCTGTGTAGTGATCATCGTTCTTGAATCACTAACAAGGTAACTAATGATAACTTCACTCGATTACACACGTGTTTTTAATATGGTACAGCGTTGCCGACTTTATCTTCTAATACTCTATATTTTCTATTAAGTCACTTAACCTGAACATTATTTTTTATTTCCGGCTGTGCCCACGAGTTCGTTGAGAGATTTTCCGAGCTGGTAATTTATAACGTAGCCAGCTCCATTTGTGGAATCTCAACAAAACCCCACCACCGTCTTCAGGTACTCATGATTTACGAGCTCGATTCGGCAGACCATTATCTAAGTTTACCTTGTGGTGAACATTGATAAAATATTTATGAAGAACCACACCGCCTAAGGTCTTGTAGTAAAAATCAAAAGTATAACAATTCATAGGCACCCAAGTAGAGCTCTTTACATACTTATTTGTCAAGCTAACATCATAGTTTATCATGCGGTAATTTTTGATTAATTATTTTTTTTATCATGAACAACACCCATAAAAGTATTTGGCAAAATTTTGTAATTTCATCATAGTTTACCACGCGGTAAACTATGATAAAATATTTTTTTTTATCATAAACAACACCCATCAATGTATTTGGCGAAAGTATTTCAAGGACAAAAAATTATGAAAACGCAAGGCAATTTCCTCACAAGCTCGAATCGGCAGCCTATTTTCTAAGTTTACCACGCGGTAAACTTTGATAAAACAATTTTTGTAAGCAACACCGCTGTATGTCTTGGGAAAAAAATGACTTGGATAATAAATCATGTACACGCCAATAGAGATTATTCACAAGCATGATTTGGCAGACCATTATTAACGTTTACCATGCGGTAATCATTGATAAAATATCTATGTGAGCATTACTGATAAAAGTGTTGCGAAAAATTGACGAGTATAACGAGTCTTTAACACGCAAGTAGATATCTTCACAAACTTGATTCAGCAAGCAAACATCAAAGCTTACAATACGGTAACTTTTGATAAAACATTTTTTGTGAGCATTATCTCTAGAATTGTTAGAGTAACAAGTACATGAAATATTTCACGTCCGAGAAGATTTTATTAAAGTTTACCACTCGGTAATTTTTTATAAAGTTTTTATCGTGAGCAACTCTGTAGTCTAGTTCAAGTATATGCTACACATAATATATCGTAAACACGCAAGTGGATTTCTACACAAGCTCAATTTGGCAATGTAGCATCAAAGTTTACCACGCGATAAACTATGATTAAATAATTCTTGTAATCAATACCGTTATTAACAATTGTTTATTTTTTTGTAATTTATGATTTAGCAATGATTGACATGCAAGTAAGAATCGTCTTTTATATTTTGATTTTACATTTTTCGATTCACAGCTCTTGTTAAATGGTTCATAAGGTTTTATGTCCTTTTTAGATTTAATTTTAAATACACTACTATCGTATGTTAATGGGAACAAGCGAGCTTTTAAAACTTTTCGTGTCATACAAGTTATGATAGCCGGCCAAAAAGCAAACTTTCCATTTGTTGCAAGAACGTATGAACCTGGCTGAAATTGGTTTTGCCAATATTTCTGAGTCTTTAAAGCAGTCAGTGCATATGACTTTTTTAAATGATTCTGCAAGCTAGCAGTTGCAGTAGCAGCTGTATTATTATTAGTTTTTTTGTTTACATGTGTTGTAGTAACTTGTAAAGACGGCGAGGTCCTTACGTTTGCACGCATTTTTGGGGTCAGCGATCGGCGAGATGAGCTAAAAGACACATGAGATTGGCAAGAGGCGTTGGGAGGGCTCTGCGGTTGGTGAGAGACGTTGAAAAGGGTTGGCGAGTGTTGATAGGAGTCAGAAGGCGTTGGCGATCTGTGAGAGATGTCGGAAGGCGTTCACGATCGGCAAGATAAGCTGGAAGATGCTCGAGATCGTCGAGAGGCGTTAGAA
Source organism: Copidosoma floridanum (assembly GCF_036245765.1). Classification (NCBI taxonomy): domain Eukaryota; kingdom Metazoa; phylum Arthropoda; class Insecta; order Hymenoptera; family Encyrtidae; genus Copidosoma; species Copidosoma floridanum. The sequence continues at coordinate 2,289,811 of NW_028321899.1, forward strand.
GGTGTTCGCGATCGTTGAGAGATGTTGGAAGGCGTTTGCAATCGGCGAAATGAGCTGGAAAACGCTCGAGATTGTCAAGAGGCGTCAGTAGGCATTTCCAATCGTTAAGAGATGTCGGAAGGCGTTCGCGATCGGTGAGATGAACTGGAAGATGCTCGAGATCGTCGAGAGGCGTCAGAAGGCGTTTGTGATCTGCAAAAGGCATGGGAAGACATTGGCGATCTCGTAGTAAAGTTAGAAGTCGTGGGCAAGCTGCGAGGGGATTCAATAGGCGAACGGAATTCGATTTCTGAAGCTTGATTACTGCACAACTGAGAGGTACACGAATTGCATAATTCGCAGCAATTACAACAAATTGGTCGTGATGAGGCAGTACGCTTTGCTGAAATATCTTCCAGTTTCCCAAAACCTTCTTCTTCTCATAACTCATCTTCATTTAAACTTTCATCAGTATCTGATACTGCTGTTTCTGTACCGTCAATTTTGGTTTTTTGGGGACCTACCGTCATACATGGAGCAACCATAATTTCCACGAGTGCTTCATTATCCATGGCATATCCACTAAGAAAAAAAAAAATTTATAGTAAATAACAGTACACACAAATGCGCATACGGATAGTACATTTGTTTAATTAAATAAGGGTAAGCGTGCATTTAGTTTACTGACGAACAAAAAAGCTTGCAATTATATTAATATAACAAGTATTTGTGATTAACGCATAACATACGTGATTGGCAGCAATGTGCATGCTTAACGGTGCAAAATAAGGCAAATTACATTTACATGTGATAAATAGTTATTACATTTTTTTTAAGGCAAAAAGCATATACTTACATAATATTTTTCAGTCGTCGAGCTGCATTAGATATCCATTCTTTAGATGCATTGTTGTAGTATTTTTTAACGTGTTGTTTGACAATGTTGGCATCTTTTTTGGCTATTGTCAACAATCGTCTCATGATCTTCACTTTCTCGTTGTAAGCTTTGATTTCGTCTGTGGTTATCTTGTGTTCTGTACTCTCATACAGAATGTTGAAAATCTTGGCAGCAGCGTATTGGTTGGCGTTTATACACGACGAAAAAAGTAACGCGTTTGGCAAAACACTACTGAAAATATTGAAAACATATATTGCTTTTTGAAATAACTATCATTTGTCAGGCCTGCTATATTAAAAATGATTAGCCCGTATTATTTCACCATCTTAGTTAATTTTAATTTTTTAGAGCCAATTAAAAAAACTTTATCCTACCTTATATAAAAGAATTTAACGTGACTGAAGCCTTTTATTGATCATCAGATTTATTAAAACACATTAGTTAATTTTTACTGTGGAAAAATTGAAAACTAATAATCCGAATAATTTTCAAAAAACCCCCTAAAATGAAATATCTATGTAAGTTAGAAAAAGTCAATTGCAAACAAATGTTATGCATAGGTTTTTAATAATAACTGCAAACAAGGATATGAAAACTAGGTTACAATAATCTTAAGGTATAATGCGATTTTACTTACGCATAACACCAAGACAAAGCGAGGATGTTGGGGTTCCAACAGTCCAACGCAATTTCAGTGATGTCATTAAAATGTTAAGCAACAACTGTTTTGAATGACTGTATAGCCAACGTTCCTGCACCTTTTACTTTGGCGATTAATTTGTCATACGCTAGGCGGACAAGCTGCCTTCCCCTTCCAGAATCGCTTGTCCAATCATCAAGGGTACGACACCGCTTGATCAAATGCCTTCGCAATTTTACAAGCTTTCCAGCGTGCTGGCCTAAGCACAATCCGTCCCAAGTAACTTGTGAATTAACTATGATGAAAAGTACAACCAGTCTCGTCAACAATTATTTGGAAACTGATTTACAGTTATTGTTTGTTGTTGTATGTAGTTTATTGTTCTATGTTGCTATGGAAACGAATTTTATACTATGTCATATTTCCAGCAAAATAATCAGGCGTCGATGAAAATGAGTAAAACAACTCTTGCAAAATCAAAAGTGTAATTTATTAATAACGTGATAAGTATCAATTACAATAACACATTTTCGCTTAGGAAGAAAAAGGAACTTGTTAAAAAAAGGTTACAGGAAAGGTACCAATTTTAAAAAGTAGTAAGAAAGTTAACAATTTGTCTGAGTTCTAACAGATATTTTCATAAACACAAAATGATAAAATCTTAATATTTTAATCAATAATATTTCTGTTATATAAAATCAATTTATGTAAGACCATAAAAATTTTATTCTATTATAACCATGAAAATGCATGTAATACAGAGCTCGGTCAAATGGATACTTTTTTTATCGCTTAGCCGAATTGATATCTTTAATAGTATTAAACTACATAAGTAACTTTCTTAGTTATCTTTTAAATTGTTAGTTTTTCTCACAATAAACTAAACATACACTTTACACACTAATGTCGAAATCTCCGGGAAATCGGCACTTAGACTAAACCTAGATTCCCATGCTATTAACATCACCCAGGACCAAAATTAAATGCTCTGTGAGGGCTCATTCTCTTTGTCTAGGTCTCCACTATATGTTTTGACCCTCGAGACTCCACTTTTTTTAGCCCTGAAAAAAGTTACAGGAAGAATACCGAAGGCGAAAAATATGTCAAATTTTTTGAAAATTAGAGTCTCACTCTTTCGGCTATAACTTAGCTCTGGATTTACTTACAATATCCGCTAAAAAAGCAATCAATAGCGCTTGAAACGTTCTTCAATTTAAGCTTCAGATAAGTCTAAAATGTTCATCAGGACGAATATTACGAGCGATTAAGGTTTAGGTTCCAAAATGATGAAAAATCTTGGTTCGTTTTTAGGTCAATGAAATCAGCGCGATCTGGATTCGCGATTAAATCGCTCGATGGCATTGGACCAGATTAACATTTTTTACTCTATAAGAGCTCAAATTGAAGCTAATTTTAAGCACTTTCCATTACTTTGTGAGCAAATTCTCTAACTTTATCGGGAGATGAGCTATAGCAAAAATAGTTCCGTAAAATAGATCAAAAAGTTGACTGTTCTTGATTATTCAACCCGTATCTTTTGAGCATATGGATATTTTTTTTTGTTTTATCAGGGCTTTAATTGAAGCTACTTTTAAGCACTTTCGATTGCTTCTTGAGCAAATGCTTTAACTAAATGAGGAGCTGAACTACAGCACAAATTGTTCCGTAAAATAGTACGAAAAATCGCATGTTCTCTGTTAATTTACTCGTAGCATTTGACCAGTTTGACCTTTTTAGCTCCATCAGGGCTCAAATCCAAGCTTGTTTTAAGCGCTATCAATTGCTTTTGGACCAAATGCCTTAACTGGTCACTGAAAAATTACACATGTACAAATATTATGATTAAGAAAAAAAACGTTTATATTCTTTTTTATAGCTTTACAATTCTTTTTTTAATAAATATAACAAATTTCATATTCTACCCAGATTTTAATTATGTTTTTAATCCTTAAGTAGTATTTTTTTGATATTTGAAAATATTTTTCTTATTTTTTCTTATTAGTGCCCCAATTTGAACTATTTGACTGTATTTTACATTATTTGTGATGTAGCTTGACTCATCATATAGTTAGAGCATTTGCTCAAAAAGCAATTGATAGCGCTTGAAATAAGCTTGAATTTGAGCCCTGAAAGAGTTAAAAAAGTTAAACTGGTCGAACGCTACGAGTAAATTAACAGAGAACATGCGATTTTTCGTACTATTTTACGGAACAATTTGTGCTGTAGTTCAGCTCCTCATTTAGTTAAAGCATTTGCTCAAGAAGCAATCGAAAGTGCTTGAAAGAAGCTTTAATTAAAGCCCTGGTAAGACAAAAAATATCCATATGGTCAAAAGATACGGGTTGATTAATCAAAAACAGTCAACTTTTTGATCTATTTTACGGGACTATTTTTGCCATAGCTCATCTCCCGATAAAGTTAGAGAATTCGCTCAAAAAGTAATGGAAAGTGCTTGAAATTAGCTCAAATTTAAGGTCTTATAGAGTAAAAAATGTTAATCTGGTCGAATGCCATCGAGCGATTTAATCGCGAATCCAGATTGCGCTGATTTCATTGACCTAAAAACGCACCAAGATTTTTCATCATTTTGCAACCTAAACTTCAATCGCTCGTAACATTCGTCCTGATAATTATTTTTTGACTCATCTGGAGCTTAAATTGAAGCTTTTTTCAAGTGATATCGATTGCTTTTCGAGCTGATATTGTAAGTAAATCCAGAGCTAAGTTATAGCTGAAAGAATGAGACTCTAATTTTCAAAAAATTTTACATATTTTTCGCCTTCGGTATTCTTGCTGTAACTTTTTTTAGGGCTAAAAAAAGTGGGGTCCCGAGAGTTAAGACGTATAGTGGGGACCTAGATGAAGAAAATGAGCCCTTACAGAGCATTTAATTTTGGTCCTGGTTGATGTTAATAGCACGGGAATGTAGGTTTAGTCTAAGTGCCGATTTTCCGGAGATTTTGACGTATATTGACTATGTGTTAGTCAAGTGCAGCCCGTACTTTGGGTCCATATTCCATGGTAAATTTAATGGAAACAAACTAGCTAATGTAGCCGCCACTGGCAAATTAAATCCCTCTTTTCTATAATATACCAAATTAAAATAATTAGTGTTATGGTGCCAGACCACTGCTCTAACATCGACTTGCAACCTGCCAATAAAAAACACTAAACGAATATTCGTAAGACAACAAATTTCTATAAAAATGGTTAAACGTATCTTCCATTTTCCTCTATAAGACATTCCAATCTTCTTGTTATGTACTGTCACGCATTTCGAATTTCTCGACGAGTAATTGCTCGACATTTACGAATTATTCTTTCCACCATATTCTTCCTTGTAGTAGGTGGTTCTTTATAACATCTGAAAATGATAATAAAATTGTCACAATTCATATACTTTTTGTGTTAATACATTATTATAAGCCTTTTCGTTAGTCTTATCAATTCTGTGGCTTCCCAGACTAACCGATTGGGTGTACTTTTTTTATTTTCGAGATAAATGGCTTGAAAGATTGAAGAGCTACTTTTGATAGCAGAAAGACTACGTTTTTCTTGCTGTACCTAACGTTAGGTACTAGGATAAAGCCATATAATTATGCACTGGTGATAAAATGCAATCTATTTTCTTGCTATGTGCTGACCTTGGACTTATTCGGTTTGTCCAGGAACATGGCACACATATGATTACTAATAAGTAGTCTGAAAATTCCCTTTAAGACCACTTACGAGAATTTTAATGGTCTTATTTATAATCAACGCATTCAAAAATATGGTGATTTAAAGCTTTTAGTTTATTTGAGCATCTTTATCGTGATAAGAAGCACACTGTCTGCATGCATCATCGTGTTAAGAAGCATATATCTTCACAAACGAGTTGAGTAGAAACAGTTAACGTAAATGGAAACAGACGAGTCACGTAAGTACATAGAGTTTTAGTAGTACAAGTCAACGCAAGTAGAAACATACAATTCAAGTAAGGGCAGACAAGCCAAAAGTAGAAACAGACAGTTCGAAGTAGAATAAATCAACGTGAGTAGAAACACGTTCGATGAAGAAGATCAAAGCACCCAAGTAGAAACAAACGAATGTGGTGAGACGAGCCATCGACGAACAGGCGTGTCAATATTAAATAAAAAAGCTGGAAAGGTAATTAAAGTATATAAATTGGACAGAAACATGTATGAAAAAAAATTCCCGTACTTGGAGTAGAAAAAAAAAATTAACATTATCAACTACATACAAGTACATTTCCGAGCTCATGTTTAATTCATTAAAGGCACTTTAGAAAGATCTCACAAGTAATGAAGCATCTTTCAAAGCGACGACGACGACGACGACGGGCGTACGGGCAACGAAAGATAAAGAATAAAGCATTTGAAAATTTAACATTCATATGATTTATCGTCCAGTTCTGTATATGTATACATGAAGTGTGTATACAAAGCAGACACTCCCTCTCTCTCGACTCGAAAAGTAGAAAATTTTTCATGTTGCACCGTTTTTGGCTCAAAGTGTGATTTTTCACCGATGGCATTGGATCTTTCCACCCTGTGAGCTAAGTCGACAACAATTTGTCACACCCAAATAGCGGCGGGGGGGGGGCGAATGTTCGACGCGAGAAACAGGTTTTTTGGGAGAAAGTTCAGTATACGGAGAGTTTGTGATCGAAAAAAACAAAACATGAAAAATATATTTAAAAAAAGAAAGAACAACAATCGAGTCCATAAGCAGAGTTGATGCTACAGGGTAAATACAAGGGAAGAGGATAGTACTGTACAGGTACAAGTGAGATTTCCCCTGAAATATGGCACGTACGGTGGTGTTTGTGTGTGTACAGTGACGACGATAACTTGTAACAATGGTTGATAGTTGGACTCGCAAAAAAATTTAAATAAGAAATGAAAAAAAAAGAGGGTATATATGTACACACACACACACATACACACGAAGGATGAAGGGAGAGATAAAGCGATCTATATGTCAATAAAACATCCGATGCTGAGAGAAAGAGAGAGAGAGAGAAAACGAAGGTCTGCTGGAGACGTGAATCCTACACCTCCTGTTTCCTCTCCCTGCCCCCATCAAGCTGCTAAACTCGACTTGACGTGTGTACACGTATATATGTATGTATTCCAAAAGTTGTTTAACATTAAAGTACACCAAAAAAGAATATAAATTCCGGTCTTAGGTCAATTTTCAAAAAAATGCGACCTAATCGGTTAGTACGGGAAGCCACAGATTTATATCTGTCTTTTAAAACGCCCCACAACCAAAAATCAAGAGAAGTTAGGTCTGGAGACCTTGGGGGCCATAATTTGGTACCATTTGTTCCGATCCATCGTCTCGGAAACATTTGATTTAATAGTGCAGACGATGCTGCAGCATTGTGTGCTGGTGCACCATCCTGCTGCCACCATATTCTGTGCATCGGGATGGGGTTGTCTTCTATTAGTTCTGGAAGTGTATTTTGTAGAAAATCACTGTATAGTGCACCATTCAAGTTTTCATTGAATATACATGGCCCCAAATTTTGATCTCCAAGAATACCAGCCCAGACTACTACTTTCCATCTTGTTCGATTTTCTACTTCGATGACTCTGTGTGGATTTTGACCTTTTATTGACCAGCTTCTCATATTTTGAGACTTCATTATTCCCGCTTGTGTGAACGTAGATTCATCTGTGTAACAGACGTATCGAGAAAACTGAGGGTTTCGTCTTAATTGGCGTAGCATCCATCGACCATACAAAAAAGTCGTCTTTGTGGATCACCTGCATGAAGTTTCTGAATTTTTGAAAACTTTGTACGGATACCTCCTTTCACCTAGCAACTGTCGTACAGTTTCACGATTCTTATTTGCAAGTAATAATGGTTTTTTTGATAAAATACATTTTTTTACAGTTTTCTATGCAATCTAAATATTTGATTTAAGCCAAGCGCTCACAGCAACTAATTTCGTGTGTTCACAGTATGGACTGATACTACACTGCAATAGTAGCATAAAGTAGTGTTTATAATCAGCATAAGTGACATATAGAAGCACTGGCTGATTTTTTTTCCAACGTGTACGCATACACACACACATACACAGATAAAAAAAAAAAGAACGGACATTGAATTAATGAGGCTGGGGACAGACAGTACGGAAACTGACATTTCTTGCTTTCAAGTGCTCTCACAACTTGTAGACAAAACATATAAATTTTTACTCTTATAAAAAATCTACTACCGTCAAATAGAATACGAAAGTGACCTATTTGTGTCTGTACAAGTACATCGAGTGCTCGTACCACAAGGGCTCGGAACCGACTGAAATTTTCGTACGCGTAAATAACGTAGAATCAGGCACCTAACTATTGATGAGATGCAAACTTTTAGCCCTAATATGATGTGAATTTGTTTATTTTATGTCTGTAATAGTTTTTAAAAAATTTTTGGAATATAACATTCTTCATCTGAATATACAGAATAAAAAAATTTTATTTACCCAGTTGTCTCGCAACTGCACGGGCACTTTGAACTTCTTGGCACCTATAGCGTTCTTCAATAATGTTTCTTGAACAATCTCTAACAGGTCTCCGTCTTTGTGCTGGTGGCAGTCTCACTCCTCTGTTAGCCTCGTATCTTCTCAAAATGCTAAGAATTTTATTAAAAATACTATAATTAAGCATACCTAATTAATTAATACCTTAATTCTACCTTACTGAATAAAGTATATTACCTAGCACGAGTAGATTAAAAAAATAAAAGTGTGTTAAATAAATTTAAATAACTGTAAAAAGGAATAAATATTACTTCCTAAATGTAGGATGAGTCGGACAGTAATCTCTTGGAAATAGTTCACGATTCATGCGCATCGCTGCTATATAATTATTCTGTCCATTCACACGTATTTCACAAATACAACGTATGATTGCTGCTTCTCTTTCTTGGCGTGTCATTTGCTGGTAGTTGTCGTTATTTTCTGGAACTCTTTGATCAACCTCATCTTCAGGAACAATTTGATCAAAATGATCACCGTCGACTACTCCCTGTAGTCAATCCGGATTAACGTTATCCATTGTTTACGTTATGATTATTTTTATGAATCTAGTGAAACTTTTCTTCAAACGTAAAGTGTCACGAAAAAATGGTTGTAATGGTGAGACATCTATAACTATTATTTTTATGCAATGAAAATATCATTGGCAGCTAAATTCACTATGGTGTAACAAAAAAAAAAAAAAAAACTTGAATGTGTATATATATTCTTCGTCAAAAAGAGTTAAATAAATGAATCCATGAATGTACTTTGATTTAAAAGGGAATAGTTGCAAATTTTACAATAGGACGCGTTCCTGAGAAATGGGTAATTATTATTTTCAGCTTAATTCTCCTAAATATTAGTCTCAACAATCATAATAATTATAATTATATCAAGGTGATAAAGTAAAGATAAATGTTTAAGTTCTACAGAGTGGAGATTCTCTCAGGACATTGGTTTTTCTTGCGTAACTCTCGAGCTTATATGAATTAAATCTTTTTCAACCCTGAGCCTTTAATATTCAAACCTGGCGTGTCTGAGAAAGAACACGACCATCGTGTCTTAAGTTGCTTAAAAAAGATAAAAAACAATTAATTTTTTAAATAAAAAAAAAACTAAAGATCAACAGAGCGTATGACACACTCAGCTATGGCATGCAAGACATGAACTTTAACTTTGTTTTTTTTATCTTATTTTTCTTGCTTTCTTCCTGCAAAAAAAAAATTAAACTAAAAATTTAGTAAGGTGCGTCTTTATGATTTCGTTTTCTTCACGAATTTTCTCATAAGACTTATAGGGCTGTTCATTACCAGAATTATTTTATCAAAGTTCACCGCGTGGTAAACTTGGATAATGGTCTGCCGAATCGAGCTTGTAAAGAAATATACTCGAGTGTTTGTTAAGTTTTATGTTAGTCATTTTTTTGCGCAAGACTTTTAGAAGAGTTGCTCACCAGAAAAATTTTATCAGAGTTTACCACGTGGTGAACTTAGATAATGGTCTGCCGAATCGAGCTTCTAAATAAATCTACTTGCGTGTACATGATTTATTATCCATGTCACTTTTTTCCCAACACATACAGCGGTGTTGCTTACAAAAATTGCTTTATCAAAGTTTACCACGTGATAAACTTAGATAATGGTCAGCTGATTAAAGCCTGTGAAGAATTATTCTCGCGTGTTTATGAACTCTTATGTTGGTTATTTTCTTGCGCAAGACTTTTAGATGAGTTACTTACCATAAATTTTTTATCATAGTTTACCGCGTGGTAAGCTTAGATAAGAGTCTGCCGAATCGAGCTTGTTAATAAATTTACTTGCGTGTACATGATTTATGTTAGAATAAGAGTTTGTATAAAGCGCCATCTCTGCTATTATATATGTACTGTGCATACGCGAGCCCCGATGCTGCGCATCAGGCCAGCCCAGTTGATCGCTAGTCTCTAGCCAGTTAAGACTTAATTGAAAGAACAGTTTGTAAAGACGGTATTACGACAGTCTATATCTAAATAATAATAATTACGATTTCTCTACAAGTGTTTAGTGATTTTCCCTTCTTGTTATCCTTCCTGGCTTATTTCCCGAATCCTGAAGGCCTCGCGCAGTGAATTATAATCTCAACAGGTTATGGGCCCATTACGCTTCCACTGCGCGGGGCTTTTTTTTTGTGATAAGGGACTTGAGCCGGGATTGACGCGTTTTTCTCTTTTCCATCTAGCAACTACTAATATGAGTGAAAGTGAAGAAAGCAACGTGCCAGTAAATGAGATTGGGTTCGAGGCAGAAGTGCCAGTAAATGAGATTGGGCTCGAAGCAGAAGTGGCAGTAAATGAGATCGGGGTCGAGGTAGAGGTGCGAGTGAACGACGGCGAGACGTCGGCCAACGACAGCGAGGTGGCCCCACCTGGGTTAGAAGGTGCGGCGGAAGGCGTGGAGGAGGCACGAGCTGTGTCACCGGAGACGAGGATACAAGGACAGGAGGGAAGAGGAAGGGTCATGAAGGACGCAGCATGCCAAGGTATTAGTGAGTCCTGTATTGTAATTGTGTTAAGGGGGCAGTTATTTTTCGTGCTTAAAATTCGTTGCCTATTGGCTGGGCCTAGCCCTGGAAGAGGAGGTGAGCGAGCGCACGGACGGATTGGCGGCGCTGTCCGTGGTTGCTGTCGCGGGCGGCCGAGGCGCCGGGTTGGGGCTGGGGACGCCTGGTCACACCTGTGTGCCAGAACGCCGTCACCGTGGCGCAATCATGGCGGTCGGCTCGTTTCTTTCCTCTCTGTAGTCCCGTAGTGCGCGCGCATGTGTTGTGTTCACATATGTGTGTGCATGTACGAGCAGCTCATGCGCCATCTTTTCTTCCTTTAATTACATCCCGGCGTGCCGGACTGTATGTGTTCTACGGTTTACGTGTGCGTGGGGAAGGGGCGGCCCAACCTGCCTGCTCTTCGCGCGCAAAGTGGTAACGTGTGCAGTGTGCATGAACAACTGTGTCTCGTTGTTTACGCACGCTTGTACATTTCCAGTTGAATCCCTTCTTGGAAATAAACAGGTAAACTTACGTAATGACGACTTTATTTTAGATGAAGATGTGATCGACGCGTATATGCGACTTTTCCAACTCGGTGTGGATATTTGCGGAGAAGATCTCGTAAGAGATTTATCTGTGAGATTAGAAGACGGATTAATTCTATTCGCAAATAAGAAAGAATCGATCGCAGCCATCTCAAAGGGTAACTTTAAGCCCTCAGAGTTTGACAAAATATCGCGAACAATTAGAAACTCTGGCGGCGTTGTATCCCTGTCTGCAAAAAGGACTGAAAATTCGCAAGTCCCAAAATTTTTGGACGCGCTTGATTTCTCGCCCGGGTATTCAAAGAAAGCACTGTTTAAAACGACGGAACTGCAAAAGACTGAACTTCTGACTGATAAAAGGACGGACGATGAGAGTTTTGACGAAATGCATTTCGGAAATTATCGTGACAGAGTTTCAAAAGAGAAATCAACGAGTTCAACTATCTCGGGAAAGCCGAAAATAATAAAGAATGAAAACGTTAATTTTAAATACGACAGAGAAAAAGATAAACTGGTCACTCAAAGACAAGTTATCAATAACTACTCAAGACAGGCACTTGATAAAAATGAACTTTTAGTTAGAAGGAGTGCGGCCGCGGAAGAAAGGGACAGCCTGAGACGTCGGATTGGCTGGCTTGAAGAACGGCAGAGGGCGGAGCACCAGAGTGCTGTACAGACCACGACTGAGGCCGTTGCCCGTATAAGGGCCTTAGAAGAGGCAGTGGCGACAATGTCCAGGTTGTCCGAACGACTGGAACAATTTATGACAGCTCAAGAGGTAGGTCAATCAAATTTTGCAGTAGACGCGCTAAACTCTACTGCAATACCTTCACCAAATCAAAATCTCAATAAGTTATGGTCCGAGCATGTAAATCGTAAACACAAAATTGATTCACTCTCGGAAAGAACCCTAAATCGAGTACTGCATGACAGAACGACTGATCTTGATCGGAGTGAAAGGTTCCAACTCGAACTGTTAAACAAGGACTCACCGTCCCGTTATGATTATAAATTAACCCCTAAAACAAAGATAGAATTGTTTCTCGATAAATTATTTTCAGAATTAAAAATTAAAAAACTACTGTACGTCTTGGATGATACCGTTGAGTTTCCCACATTTCTGTCTGCCAAAGAATTAGATGATCACAAAGAAAGGGTACGACATGTTATAATCAATCACATTGATGACTTTTACCATCTAAAGACTGCTCATTATTCCGATCCCAAAGAATTACTAAATAAATTGAAAGAAATCAAAAGAAACGAGTCAAACTTATCGTCAAATGAAATCAGACGAAAACTGTATACTTTTCGGTATTTCCCAAATAAAATGACAGGGTCTGACTTCGTTGATAAATTTGAAGAGCTTCTCAGAAGCTACGAAAATTTACAGGGAAAACAACCCTTGTCAGAAGAAGAAATACGTGACGCATTCTACAATGCCGTCGTAAATAACGTAGCGCAGATTGAAACCCTCGACGCTGTGATTGAAGATGCGCAAGGAAAAAGGATGACTTATGACCGTTTGAAATCTTTCTTTTTAAAGACAGAGTCGAGACGACAGAGGACCGGAGCTGCTGGGGGAACTGCGCCTGCAACAGCGCTACGGGTGCACCAGCCCAACTCAACCCACGATAACGAACGGTGTTATCGGTGCGATGACTACGGGCACCACTCCTATAACTGCCCGGTCGACGCAGGAATGAGAAAGTGCTACTCCTGCGGAAGGCTTCAACGGAACCTCATGGAGCATAAGAAAAATTGCAGGGGTGCCAAATCAGGTGAGAAGAAAAATTTAAATTGGGATTTCAAAAGACGGGAAAACAAAGACGGACAAGGATCTAAAAATTCGACAAATAAAAGGGGAAAAAGGGAGCATGACAGTGAAAAGAACAACCAAAACAAAAGACAGAAAAGGGACAGTGATAAAACTAGTAAAAATGAAAGTAAAACAAAAAGACAGAGTGGAAACACAAATGACAAGAAAGGTAAGACTGTTTTTAAGCAAAGCGACATCGCCTCTTCGCTGTTTTCAAGTTCTGCAAATAAATTAAAGACCGACAACTACAATCTAGTTGAATTCATCGCTGACTCAGGAGCAACCGACCACTTGGTTAACTCTCGGCTAGTATTTAAGAGTTAAAATTGTGATAAAACAAGCAAAATTAAGTGCGCGAATAGTAATCCTCTGGCAGACTTGAAAACGGAGGGAGAAGGCACCATCGTCGGTAAAAATAATAACCATGAGCTGACACTAAATAATGTGATCTGCTCTGAATCCTTGTCGGAAAACTTACTTTCTTTGAGAAAATTTGTGGATTCAGGCCTGGCCATATACCTCGATAATAACAAAATTGATATATTTGACCCGACTTCGAACGAGTCATTCATCACAGGAGTCTATCGACAGCCATACTGGCTTGTTGAATTAAATGTTCACAATAAAGATAAAAACAAATTTCACAGGAAATATGCATATCTAGTGACGAATGGCTCGGGTGAATCTCGGTATAATACACGAAGCAAAGCTATAACAAAAGACAGTGAACAAGACAGAGACTTAAGTAAAAATGTCGAGCAAGAGGAAGCTATTGGAAATCCGTTGGCACTACATCCCATAGGATCTTGCTTTGATAACTCAGTCAATGACCGTAAGCTTCTGAATCCTAATAAAATAAGCGTGTACAATACACCCATTAATGACAGCTATAGAACTCTTGAAAAAACAAGCCCCATCAACGAGGCCATCCTATGGCACGTGAGATTAGGGCATGCTTCCCTCGCTTATCTAAAGGCATTTCAGAAGAAATTTCCAAATTGCAAAGATCTGAAGAAAGTTATATTTGATGACAGTATAGCTAATTGTGATGTATGCTCCAAGGCAAAATTCAACAAACTTCCGGCTAAGACAGTTAGAGTGAGATCCACCGCTCCCCTCCAAATTATTCATTCGGATACCATGGGTCCCATAAGTCCAACTTCATACCCCAAACGCTACAAGTTTGTGTCAGTGTTTGTGGATGATTACTCAAGAATGGCCATGGCATATCCAATGAAAGCTAAAAGTGATACAGGGATTTGCCTGGAAAATTTTGTCCGGAGCGCCAGAAACATCTTGGGGTATGACGCCAAGTTCTGCTATCTTAGGTCTGACCAAGGTACGGAATTCACTGGTGGACATACCCGAGAGGTCTTAAAGGAACTGGGGGCCGAACTGCAGCTAGCCAGTCCGGATACACCGGAGCACAACGGGACGGCAGAACGATTTAACCAAACAATCGCAAAGAAGACAAGAGTCTACATGTTCGACTCCGGTCTCCCAGAGAACATGTGGGACTTGGCTCTGAGTGCAGCAGTTTATGCTTACAACCGAACACCTCACAGGTCGAATGGAATGGAAATTCCGTTGGTAAAATTTGCGCCGCATAAGAATCTCAATATCGAACAACTGAAACGGTTTGGGTGCTTGGGATACATGAAGATTCAAAGAAATTCCGGCCCGAAGTTCAGTCCGTTAGCTCAACGAATTGTTCTAGTGGGATACACAATCACAGGATTTATCCTGATGAAACCTGAAGACGGAAAATTTTATGAAAGCAAAGATGTGAGATTCAATGAACGACTGGTATACAAAGACAGATACCTGAAAAACGATATAGTGAATTGGGAATTAGTTACAACGACAGTTGATAACGACTGCTGGCTCCTGAAGTTCGACGAAAAGACGGAAGAAAGCACAAAAACTAAGGGAGAAATCGTCAAACGAAAGAGAGGACGACCGCCGAAAACATCTGGTTCAGGAAATACGGAAGAGCTCTTACCAGCGAAACGACAGAAGATAATATATGACACTAGTTTCACAGGACTGCAGGTGCCCCATGATTCAAATAATCAAATCAGATTTGGACAGGAAAATTTTAACGAAGAAGACTGCTCTGTGGATCAAAATCAGGATGAAGTATATCATGCATTGTTAGCAGAAATTTACAAAGATCCAACCAACTACCAAGATGCTCTGAAGAGCAAAAACAGCACAGAATGGCGGAAAGCAATAGAAGAGGAACTGAAGTCGATGAATGACAACTTTGTTTGGAAAATTGTAAATAAACAAATGAGTGATAGCAAAGGCAGAAAACCAAATATAATTGACTCCCGGTGGGTCCTGAAAAGGAAAGAAGACAACTCTGGAAACACAAAATATAGAGCCAGGTTAGTGATCCGTGGATTTAAAGACAGAAACCAATATGATCTGATGGAAACTTATGCTCCAGTCTCAAGACTAGCAGTGATTCGAGTCTTACTGGCAGTCATAAACAAATATAACTTGGAAACACGACAGCTTGATGTAAAGACTGCTTTCTTGAATGGTACATTGAATGATGATATATACATGGAAATACCTGATGGTGTTCCGTGTGCCCAAGAGTTGAGAAAAACCAAAGTGTGCAAGTTGGAAAGATCCCTGTACGGTCTTAAAATTAGTCCCAAACGCTGGTATGAGAGGTTTTCAGAGACTGCTACAAAAATAGGACTCCAGGAACACCCAAGTGAGCCCTGTCTTTTCATATGGAGATGTGAAAGCAAATTTCTATTTTTGATTCTGTATGTGGATGATATGCTGATGGCAAGCAACGATGTCGATAAACTTACAGAAGTGAGTGATAAGCTTAAAGCCGAATTCGAAATGACAGATCTAGGGGAAGCAAATAATTTCCTGGGAATACAAATCGACAGAGACAGAAGAAATCAAATCATTCGTTTAACACAGGACAAATATACGAACAAAATACTGCAGAGGTTTGGTTTCGACAATGCACGACAGTGCAGGACACCTATGGTGACGAGACAAGTCATAAATCAGCAACGAAGAGACAGAGAAGAATCTGGAAACGAAGAAGAGCAAAGTGTGAATAGGCCAGAAGATTTCCCATATCGAGAAGCAGTCGGCAGTTTGCTGTACTTAGCAAACACTGTTCGACCTGATATTTCTTATGCAGTGAACGTATTAAGTAGACATCAGATCAATCCTACAGAAGAAGATAGACAAATGGTCAAGAGAGTTTTCCGTTACCTCAATGGAACTAGAAAGAAAGGACTGACTTTTAAAGGAAGCACAGAAATCATGACGGCTTATTCAGACGCAAGTTTCGCAGACTGCAAAGATTCGCATACGACGAGTGGATACGTCATACAACTATTTGGCGACTCTGTATCTTGGAGAACGCATAAACAAACTTACGTCTCGTTGTCAACCTGCCAAGCTGAATATATAGCTATGAGTGAGGCATGTCAAGAACTCATGGCTCTAAGAAACACCTTAACAGCAGTGCTAAATATCTCACTCTATCCTATGACTGTGTGGTGTGACAATAAAGCAGCCGAAGCCAGCGCCAAGTCTTATGGAGGAACTAAGCTCAGACACATGTCATCAGTGCGAGAACATTATGTGAAAGAATGTGCCAAATATGGGTTCATAGAAATCAAGTGGATTGCCTCTTAAGAACAGATTGCCGACATTTTTACTAAAGCTTTACCGATTGAATTGCATGAGAAAATGACTGCAAAATTACTAAATGACTGTTAGAACTACATGACAGTGAATCTCGTTTAATCAAAAGAATCTAATCCTTATGGTTTGAATTCTGTTTTAGGTAACAACAATCAGTGAGCAGACTTCAAAGACCCGAAAAACAGCGAGATTAAGGCTGACCCATTGATACATTTTATTTATTACTTTTATATTACTTATTTCTTATAACCGTTCAGAGATAGGCGCTCCATTAAACTGAAAGGAGTGTTAGAATAAGAGTTTGTATAAAGCGCCATCTCTGCTATTATATATGTACTGTGCATACGCGAGCCCCGATGCTGCGCATCAGGCCAGCCCAGTTGATCGCTAGTCTCTAGCCAGTTAAGACTTAATTGAAAGAACAGTTTGTAAAGACGGTATTACGACAGTCTATATCTAAATAATAATAATTACGATTTCTCTACAAGTGTTTAGTGATTTTCCCTTCTTGTTATCCTTCCTGGCTTATTTCCCGAATCCTGAAGGCCTCGCGCAGTGAATTATAATCTCAACAATTTATTATCCATGTCACTTTTTTCCCAAGACATACAGCGGTGTTGCTTACAAAAATTGCTTTATCAAAGTTTACCGCGTGGTCAACTTAGATAATGTTCAGCCAATTCGAGCTTGTTAAGAAAAATTCTCACTTGTTTATTAACTCTTATGTTGGTCATTTTTTTGCGCAAGACTTTTAGATGAGTTACTCACCATAAATATTTTTTCATTGTTTATCGTGTGGTAAACTTAGATAATGGTAAATCGAATCGAGCTTGTGAATAAATCTATTGGCTTGTATATGATTTCTTATTCTTTGTCATTTTTTATCCAAGACTTACAGTGGTGTTGTTTACAAAAAATATTTAATCAATGTTTACCACGCGGTAAACTTGGATAATTGTCTGCCGATTCGAGCTTGTGAGGGAATTCCCTTGCGTTTATATAATTTTTTGTCCTTGACATACTTTCGCCAAATACATTGATGGGTGTTGTTTATGATAAAAAAAAATATTTTATCATAGTTTACTGCGTGGTAAACTTAGATAATAGGCTGCTGATTCGAGCTTGTGAGAAAATTGTCTTGCGTTTTCATAATTTTTTGTCCTGAAATACTTTCGCCAAATACATTGATATGTGTTGTTTATGATTGAAAAAAATATTTTATCATAGTTTACCGCGTGGTAAACTATGATGAAATTATAAAATTTTGCCAAATACTTTTATGGGTGTTGTTCATGATAAAAAAAATAATTTATCAAAAATTACCGCATGATAAATTATGATGTTAGCTTGCCAAATAAGTATGTAAAGAACTCTTCTTGGATGCCTATGAATTGTTATACTTTTGATTTTTACTCCAAGACTTTAGGCGGTGTTGCTCACCATAAATATTTTTATTAATGTTAACCGCAAGATAAACTTAGATAATGGTCTGCTAAATCAAGCTTGTAAATCATGAGTAACTGAAGACGGTGGAGGGGTTCAATTAAGATTTCACAAAGGAAGCTGGCTACGTTATAAATCACCAGCTCGGACAATCTCTTAACGAACTCGTGGGCACAGCCGAAAATAAAAAATAATGTTCAGGTTAAGTGACTTAATAGAAAATATAGAGTATTAGAAGATAAAGTCGGCAGCGCTATACCATATTGATAACACGTGCGTAATCGAGTGAAGTTGTCATTAGTTACCTTGTTAGTGATCCAAGAACGATGATCACTACACAGGGTGGAAATACAAGTAAACTCAATTTTTAATCGAAATTGGAGACTAAATCTATTGATGAAATCCATTTGATATAGTGTCAGTGGCTATAAAAAGCAACGCAAAACAGCTACGTTACGTCAAATCTAACCAAAAAATTCGATTTTGGTAAAAACAAAAATTTATCTTGAATACGGTTTAACCTACAATAAATTTAACAGCACCAATAAAAATCTTGTCAAATTTTACCTACTAGATGCAACTCTCGAACCGTTACACAGCTTAGGACGAGAAAAAAATGGGTGAAAAATTGTAAACTGTCACTTTATATGTATATATACATACGCGCACGCGCATTTGTACGCGCACGTACAATAATCTGGTAATTTTTTGCGCCCAATATGCCCATCAGAGTTGGGTGATATCTCTCTGGCTTTGGCGTTCCTCTGCATCATACATATAATCCAAACTTATTCAACGAACAGCGTACAAACTTAACACATGTAAATACTCCTTACTACATTGGAATCTATACTGTTCCTGAGTAGGAGTGTCCATGTCAAGGTTAAAGCATAACCCCTGTCAGACACGTTGGCAGGGGCACACTGTACTATTTGGGACTGCTACGCTCTCAAAATTCGTTAGGGTTAGTACTGTAGAGTCGCCAGTATCGGCAATGCAGCTGTACCTATTTTCTCTTAGTGCACGTGTCTACATACATACAGCAGCAACATCCAATTTTTTTCTTATCTCTAGTGTCTTTTGGGTCTTTGGGATATTATTTGATATCTATGTAACAGCAGATGCAACGTGACCTCGACCAAACTGCGCTAACCACTTTTTTTTTTATTCACTGCTCGTGCCTTTCCACATAATTGCCATTAGAATCAAGAGGGTCTCGCCATAGTGCACTCCATAGTAACTCCGTGTTCGACAAATGGTATGCCTGCCCGTCACCAACAAGTTACGTGCATAAAAAGACTGTCCATAGAAAAATTTATATAAATATAATCATCTGACTAATCAACACCTTTATAGGTTGTAGTATCAATGATGTAATAATCCCTTGGTTGTGTAAGAGATTGATGTCACAATTAAACCTGACGAGGCTTTTTACGATGCTAACAACGATACCATATACGTGCGTCGTAACACAGCAATACAGAGTCATTATACGCACCGTCCGTCAGAATGGTTGTGAAATATAAGAATATTCGTCACAATTCTTATTTAATCTCTACCAAGTTAATTAGTTTTAGCCTTTCTTAGTCACTCTCTGCTACTCCTAAGCTCTACGATATGATTAAGTCAATAGTAAAGTATTCTTAGGTGGATATTTCTCACGCTCAGACTAGAGGTAAATGCTGACTCAAACCAAAATGCAGAAATTTAAAATTTCCAATTTTGGTGTAATACGCGTCAGCACATCGTAATAACAGGCATACGATTGTGCTCAATCGCATTGGAATTGTGCTGCTATTGTGTGTGACCATAGACATGTTACGTTTGCATGTTTAAGTCATCTGTTGTATCTTGTCCCAAGAGTAGTGCGCATGCATAATTCAAAATAAATTTGAATAATACCTTATCTAAAGACAAGAATAAAGATTTGAGCGATAGAAAAATAATGATTATTGATACCTGATCTAAAGATAAAAATAAAGATTTGAGAGATAAAAAAATTAATTTGATTGATACCTCATCTAAAGACAAGAAAAAAGATTTGAGAGATAAAAAAATAAATTTGATGAATAACTTATTAGGATAGCAAATTAACAATATAAAAATGGAAAGATAGTTTTGATGATACCTCAACTAAAAATTGCAAAGATTTGAAAATAGAAAGATAGACTTGATTGATACATGATTATTGTAACAGGAAAGCAAATTAAAGCTTTAAAAAATGAAAAGATAGACCTGATTGATACAAAGTTATTTTATCAAGAAAGCAAATTAAAGCTTTCAAAAAAAAAAAAAAAAAAAATGATTTGATTAATACATAAACTATAGATAGCATGTTAAGTGATATGAACGATAGAAAAGATAATTTTAAGAAACAGATAGATAATTTGCATAAGACAATGGCAGGCAGCAATAATGGTTTTAAGATAGAATTGACTAAAGGAGCCAGGAGCCTACAAGAAAGATATTTAAGGGATTCAAAAGTTGATTGAAGATAAAGAGCAAACCTTGAGTCTACTACTAGATAGATTATTTTTAGATTATTAAAACAGAGTATTTTTTTTTACTCATCCTACGGTAATAGTGCAAAAATTAATGATATGAAAATAAGTGATATACAGATGAAGGCGTATCAAACATACAACAAAATTCACACTGTTAGATTTGATCCCGCAAAGGAAAGTGATACTAAATTTTGTGGATTCATCGATGGACTAAGATGGATTTTGAATGCATCTTGATAGATTTCAAACTTGTTAGTAAAACTCAGAGTTTTCTTGAAGATGAGGAAAGAGATGGTTTTTACCATAAGATTGTCACTAAAGTACCAGATGTGAAAATTGCAGATTCTAATAGACTGTTTAAAAGTGAGAATGGATTATCCTATAAATATTGAAGTCAAGTATAAAGAAGGTTAAAGTACTAGAGAATTGCTTAGATCTAATTCATCGAGTAGTATGTTTGTTGTTAGACCCGAAATTTTGCTCTCTACGCGCACGAAGAGAACCAAAAATTTATAAAAAAAAAAAAAAATTGGTTAAATGCGCGAATAAAAGTTCCTCCGTGAACTTGAGAGCGGAGGGAGAAAGGTGGGTTTCAGTTCGTAATAACAAAACAAAATGCTCCTAGATAGAGTGATATGCGCCAATATGCTCGCTGGAAACTTGATGTCGCTTCGTCAGCTTGTTAATAAATGCATATGTATCTATTTAGATAACCTAAAGATAGATATATTTGACTCACGCTCTAACGAGACATCAATTTCCGATGCCTACAGAGTCTTCATTGGACAGTGGAACTAGTGCAAGTTGATCAGAGTACAAGCAACAACAAGAAGCGAAAGAAATCATAGATTGCTTAATGATAGAATGTGCCTCTGCGGCAATGGCTGAGAAGATTCAGGAAGTAAGTACCAATTATAGTAAGAGCTGACCTATAATCCTAAACAATGGATCTGAAAACGATTGTTTAGATACCGCTCAACAAAATTAGTCTGTGAAAACCATTAAAAATAGAAAAATTAATAATAGTAAAAAACTAACGATTGGTGAGATTTTAGACGCTTAAATCCCCTTCATATAAAGGTATAAAATACTTAAAAGAAAAAGTAGAGCCATGCTCTAAAATGCAAGATTCAGGCATTTATCGTTGAAATATCTTAAGGATTGCAGAGAAAGTTTTTGGACAATAAAGATCTGAATAAGTCTGTGTTCGATCACTTCATGGCATTATGCAAGGTGTGTCATATTGCTAAAATTTAAAAAATGCCTTTGAATACTACAAGAGAAAGGACATTGAAACAATTCATCCTAAAAGATACAATTTATGATAGTGTACATAGACGGCTACTTAATATTGACGATGGCATACCCTGTGAAAGTGAAAAGTAAAGCAAGAAATTGTATGGACAAATTTGCGATCAGTGGACGAAATCTACTAGACTTTAATGCAAAGATGTTCTATTACAGAACTGACCAAGGCATAGAGTTTGCAGGAGGTCGAACAGTGAAAATCCTCCAAAAATTGGGAGCTGAGTCTCAACTGGTTTGTCCAGACAATCTTCAATACAATGGTGTTTCAGAACGAATTAGTCGCACACCACCCCTGTCCAACGGAATAACAGCTCCCTTAGGAAATTTTACCCCCAATATAAAGATAGAAATAAATCAAATAAGATTTGATCGTGTGGCCTTTATTAGGATACACAGGAACACTGGAACCAAATACAGCCCACAAGGTATACGAGTAGTACTGGTTGGCTATACTACTACCAGCTACATTTTTCTAAGACCAGAGGATGCAAATTTTATGAGGTTCCGGGTGTATGATTTCATGAAAGACTTGTATTTAGAAATGTCTGGGAAAGTGATAAAATAGCAAACTGAAATAATCAAAAGACAGACATTAAATAAGATGAATGGTTCATTAAGTTTAGTAAAGATAGTCTTGAAAAATTATTAGAAACGGAGAGAGAACAAGGAGTCAAGATAAAATGAGGACAACCAAGGAAAAATAAAGAGCTTGATCAAGAAAACTTCAAAGCAATTTACGAAGATTTGGAATTAATGCATAAAATCAAGTATGGAAAATTGTAGATAGACCAACTATGAATTTTAAGGGAAGCAAGCCAAACATCATAGATTCCAGACGAGTCCTAAAGAAGAAGATAGACGAAGATGGGAACCACGACATTCAAAGTAAGGTTGGTGATTCGTGGGTTTAAAGATAGGAAATAGTACAACTTGCAAGAGACTTTTGCCCCTGTATCTGGGTTGGCTCTTGTGAGATCGGTAATATCAGCTTTAAATAAATTAAATCTAGAAACTTGTCTGCTGGATGTCAAAACAGCATTCATGAATGCTTCAATCAAGAAAGAATTAAATAGAGTGTTTTCTGAAGGTCTGCTTGACGAAGATTAAGTTAAGAAAAATAAAGTATGTGATCTAGAAAAATCCCCTTATAGACTCAAGATCAGCTTGAAGAAATGAAACGAGTGTTTTCGTGTGGCTGCACTGAAACTAGTATCATAAACGCACACCAGTGAAACTTGCCTTGACGCATGGAAAGAAAAAGTTAGCCTTTTAATCTTAATTCCATATGAAGATGATTTCATGATAGCAAGAAATTGGTGAGTAAACCAATAGAAATTAAGATTGGTCTGCAGTCTGACTTTGAGATATCAGATCTTGGCGAGGTTGGCACTTTTCTAGTTATCACAATAAAAAGAGATAGAAAACATAATTTAATTTCACTTACGCAAACAACATACTTCGACAAAGTTTGGAAAAGGTTTGGATTTACCAACTCAAAACCACAAAGAACACTAATGGTGAAAAATCAAGCCCTTAATCAGCAAAGAAAAGACAGATAAGAATTGGAAGAAACTGGAGAACTGAACAAAACTAAAACTGAAGAAAACGCATATCACAGAGAAGCAGTTGGAAGCCTGCTGTATCTGTCCAACACAGTTAGACCAGACATCTCGCACTCTGTGTATATATTAAGCAGACACCAAATCTGCCCAACTGATGACTAGAGAATGGTAAAACGAGTCCTTCGACACCTGGAACACACCAGAACTCTGGGATTAACCTACAAAGGCTGAAGAAATAAGCTGGAAGTCTTTTCAGATGCGAGTTTGGCAGACTGTAAAGGCTCAATTACGACAGGTGGATACCTTATAAGATAATATTGCGATACAGTTGCTTGGAAGACGAGACGAGAAAGCAGAGTTACGTTGCAATCTCAACCTGCAAGGCAGAGTACGTGGCGATGTGTGATGCAAGGCAGGAGCTCATAGGATTGGAACACTCAATCAGCTTCATACTGTCATACATTATGTTGCCTGTGGACCTTTTGTGTGACAACAAAGCTGCCGGATCAAGTGCTTATATAGATGGTGGCAAAAGACTGAGACACATGACCGAGATCAATACTCACTACGTTAAGGAATGTGTATCCAGAGGAAAAATAGTCGTTAAAAGGATTCTATTTAAGAAACAACTAGCAGACATTTTTACAAAATCCCTGCCGTTTGAGCTGCATAAAAGACTAACGAAAAAAATTTTTAATGTTAATCAGTGTAAATTGCATGATAATTGAATTTGAACTTGAGATAGTAAAATTAATAAATTGATAATAGATAGATAATGATAGTAGACATGCCAATTAAAAATTCTCTCTGTGTATGTTTTAGCTCGTCACAACCAACCCCAATGAGTAATCAAGAAGCCAACCTGTTCCACATCTTCATCTAAATATGATTACTCAGAGTTAATAATCCAATATGTCTTTTTTTTCATTTTATATTGTTTTGTTAAATTCAGATACGAACGGGAGGGAGTGTTAGATGTACATTTGGCGCTCGTAACTGAATTCTAACGCATGCGCAATAGCAAGAAGACGAGACGATGTGACGATGCACTTCATCGTCTAATACCTATAGTTTACCTACTCTCACGCGGTCAGTCAGTTGGTCGATACGCACTCCCTGCTTTTCGTATTTTCCTTTTGATTTGATCTTGCTTTATTTCAGTTCAGCTTACGATTGTATCCTTGATTGTAAAGACTAAAGGTAGCATACACTGAAGATAGTGAGAATTAACGTGTCCATATTTTATAATATAAACGACAGTGTTGTACATTTTATTGCCCGATCACATACCCACACATCCATACTGCTAACAAGTATTTAACCAGTTTAAAAGTTGGGGGGTTAGTACGCGAAGCAAAATATTGTAAAAATATATTTAATACTTTGAATAGATGCAATAAATTGGACTTTGATATATTTATATTTTATCAACAAAAAATTTTAATACGGTTCGACCATTGAATTATTGACTAAAATTTTATTTTTTCTCTGAAATTTATAAGTATGTTGCTTTGAAGTATTATTTTTTTCTTTTATATTCAGGGTTACCATTCAATATAAATTAAGTAATGTTCGTAAAAGATTGGGGGAAATTTTTTGTACATTTTTTATCAATTATAAAAGGACTTTGTTCGTATAAAGTTTGTAAAGCATGTGTACAATCACTAATTTCGGAAATCTTGTATTATCTAAAGCTGGAATTTTAGCTGAAGTAATTGTACCAATATAATCAGGTGGAATAATTTTTTATCAGGATCTAAAGTTATTAAAATGTGTGCATGAAGTACACCACATTTTTAAATTGAATGGCTTAAACGTATGCTAATACTATACTAAATGTATTTTTTTTAATGATTTCATTTAAAACTGACATTAATTTTGAGTGAAATAGTCTGACAGTAATGTTGGAAATATCATTTGGGGTCGTATTTTAAGGACATTTAGATTAAATTAACTTTAATTTCTTTCATTCAGGATGACATGTAACTGATTCAAATAAATGTGGTCCACCACATTTTCTCTTTAGAGATATTACCTGTTGATTAAATTTTCTGCATATATCTTGGACTTCTAATGTATGAAGATAAAAGTATTTAAAAAATTACCAATTTTTTTTGGTCTAAAAATGTATAGAATCGTTAAATGCACTTTTAACAATATCGTCTAATACACCTTAATAACATTTAATTCTTTATTTTTTTTTCATTATATCTTAAACAATTCAAATGCATGTATTCCATGACGATGTAAGAATTAATAAAAAATTGTTGTGTGAGCCATCCCCTATACAAAAATGGATTAAAACGTATTTTGTTTAGTCTGTAAGACAGTATGTAGGATTAACATATAAGTAAGTTTTCATTTTTAAATTCGCTTAAAGATGTCCGCTTTATGTCAAGTCATAAAAGATAAGAGAAAACAGTTTTTAAATCGTCTCAATCCACGTGACTGTGGTAGCAGGTGAAGCCACAGTGTAAAATAGCTTACAAATCTTATACAGAGAAAATTACGTTTTAAATTGTTTTTGCAAAAATAAATAAAAAAGAAAGTAAAAAATAAAGATTCTGTTAAAAGAATAATAATAGGTATAAGCTTTAGAGAGATTCAAAATCAATATAATGTAAACTACAAACATGTATAAACAACTGTCAAATTACTGTTAGTTAACTGTCTATAATCATATAAATTTTTTTTTTCATTTTCAAAAGATTAAGTAAGAATCAAGATTTCTCCATAAAAAAGATATAAATGATCTTATACTGAAAGAATATATGTATACATCTACACTAATAGGGCTCCAACCCCCTGCCTACTACTTGCAGCAACTCTACAATTTTTAAATTTTACTTTTTCAATGCTTTATTTTTCAGTTTGACTTTTGAAATTAATTAAATATAAGGATCGTGCATTGGAGCTTACAAAAGAAATAACACGTTTAAAAGATAGATTGTCTGGAAATATAAATTTACTTACTGGAACAAAAATTGATATGAAACAAAACAGTATTACAAAGAAAGTTTTTTCTTGTACTTAAAAGTTTAATACAGTGTATAATAAATGAAGTAAAGATTGAATAACGATTTTAAAGATAACATGTGATTAAACAGATACATTTTTCTTATAATTGCTCGAGGAGATTCAGAAAGAACATTTAACTTTAAAACGTTGATAAATTATTTAATTTTTCGAGAAAAGAAAATTTTCTCTGTGGCAAAGACTGGTATAACATCAACATTACTCTAAAAAAAATGACCAGTCATAAAAAATTTCGTTTACATAAAAATTGAACTAATATCAAAAGTTCATTTTTAGAATCGGAATCTAAAAAAAAATTTGGCAGTAGTAGATCTTATTATATGGAACAAAGCTTCTATGATCCCAAAAAAAGCCCTTGAAATAGCTAAAAGAGCATAACGTTATCTACCTAATACTCATATTTGTTTTGGTAATAAGTAACGTATATCAATTATTTTAGACAGAGTCTTTTAGTCTTAAACAATGGTTATAAGTGCGTGATTGTACAAAAAAGTATTAAATCATTATATCTTTAAACATAGCTTTGTTTTTTAATACGTACATCACTATTTGCTAAATAGACAGAACAGTTAATACCTTAAAATTATTACTTTCTACTCTATACCCAAAACAATTTTCTGTACTCCAAGCATTTTCTACGACTATAAATAAATCTTACGGTAAGAGTATTAATAATATCAGTATACATGTAAGGAAACCACTGTTTTTGCATAGTCAGTTGAAGGTCACGGCAGTTGCCAAAATAAAAGTAAAGTTAACAATTAAATAGAATAAGATAATGATTTAAAAATAAAAAATATTGTTTAAGAACAAACTTTCATTATTTAAAAATGTGAGGTAGATAAAGATATTTCGTTCTTAGTTTGTATAAAAAAGTCTTAAATTGTGTGTAATACTGTTGCACATCTCATTTTTTTGTCTCAAAATGTATAGAAATGTTGGATGCATTTTTAACAATATCGTCTAATACACCTTAATAATATTTAATTCTTTTTTTTTTCTCATTATATCTTAAAAGATTCAAATGCATGTATTCCATCACGATGTAAGAATTAATAAAAAGTTGTTGTGTGAGCCATCCCCTATACGAAAATGGATTAAAACGTATTTTGTTTAGTCTTTAAGACAGTATGTAGAAATAACATACAAGTAAGTTTTGTACTCTTATTGACGTTATTTTTTAAATAACCAGTAATCCATCCTCAATCTTCCGAAAAAAAAAAAAAATATAAAACCCCATTGGATCGATAAAAGGATATAGTTTATTTAAAAATATTCGTTTAGGATAATTATCGGATCATTTTTTTGGGTGTTCACAAAGATCGAAGATTTCTGGAAGTTTAGAGATTAAATTTTATAGCACAATATTCTGTGGTCAATGGTTTATTGTATGTATATTTTTGCTGGCCAGTTTTTTGTAAGAAAATCATTTTATGATTTCGTAGTTTTTCTACCTTTTCGAGTTGATGTCAATGCTTCGACTTTTTTTTGTTTGATGTTCCTTCAATACTTTTATCAAAAATTTGATATGTTTTTAAGTAATCTTACTAATAATCATAGATTGTAATCTATGATTGATTGACATTAATATCATTATCACCATATGTACATGTATACACAGTAAACTTTTTTTTGGTTTTTATAAAGATCAGAATTAAATGTGTTTTGCGCAACATGAAGAATTCGTCCTTTAATTTTAATATTTTATATGCCTTTTCTTTAATGATCTATGTTCCTACTTATAACGCAATGCACCATAAAATGCAGGATTTACTTATAAATTATTATTTTTATTTAGGAATATGTTTAAAATTAAATTTAAATTTTCATTATTAAATGTATTATTTATCTATCCCTACTTCAATTCTCTTGTTATTCTATATGTAATTTATATACATACATATGTATAATATTTCACAGTTTTATTTCAATACAACTATTTTGATAACACAGTACCTTAAATATACCTTAACCCACAGTTCCTGAGAATTAGATATTAAATTTTAAATTATTTGAACAATCAACAGACTATAACACGTTTATCGAGTTCGTAACAACAGATGTAGTGAGTAGATTTATTATATCCATAAACCCTTGTATTTTTATTGGAATACCATAAGTTTCTGATTTAATTAATGTTTTAAAATAATTTTTAGAATTTTAAGATTTGTGAGATATTCATTTCCAAAAATAGAGTTAACATAAGAGTTCTATTTTTTAATGATATT
The DNA here is from genome assembly GCF_036245765.1 of Copidosoma floridanum. Classification (NCBI taxonomy): domain Eukaryota; kingdom Metazoa; phylum Arthropoda; class Insecta; order Hymenoptera; family Encyrtidae; genus Copidosoma; species Copidosoma floridanum. The sequence continues at coordinate 2,318,512 of NW_028321899.1, forward strand.
TTTAACTATCATTGATCATGTCTTAGGATCCAAATAGTCTTAAGTATACAAAAAAAAAGAAAACTTAATTCATCCATTTTTATCTCTTTGGCATAAACTATTATCTTATAAGTTTTTGAATTATTTAGGCTTAGAACGGTTAACAACAAAGTTATCATAACACTTTTTTTGTTTTATATTTAACGTACTATTTATTAAATTGTCAACTTTTGTTCAAATATTACTTCGATTTTGTAAGGATTTCGATTTTCTTGTTTAAGAAATTTTTTTTTTTCTGAATAATAATTATTTATCATATTATATGAATTAACAAAAGTTATTTTCATTTAATTCGTATCTTTGAGTTGTAGTAGTGTAAAGCTATTGGTAAAAATTTTTTTTTATATCAATACTTTCATTAATATAATGACAGACTTTTTTTTTGTTGTTCAAATGATTTTTGTCAGACATCGTAAATTAAATTTTTTGTTAGATTTTTAAAATCTTATGAATTACAATGACTAGAATTAATAATTCCATGAAAAATTAATTCAGTTTAAGATTACTGTTTAAATTTTTTATTGTTTGAATATTGTTATCAAAGCAATTAACTATAACGTTATCATCGAATAAATATGAAAAGGTTCTGATTTTAATACTTGATTTATTGGCCTGACTGAATGAAAACACACATTTGTGGTTTCTCAACACCTTAAAAGAATGCAATAAAAGTAATATAAACGAATTTAAAATAAATTAAGATTTATATCGCTGTAATTTATCTCGTCGTCCAGAAAAAATTGAGAATCACAATTAACTTATAGGGGGTCGTTGCGCAAAGCAACAATTACATTTAGTTTATCATTTTTAAAAACCATGTAAGTTTCGCATCAAGATGACTTATTTTATAAGTCAATTTATAAAACCCTATCAAACCCTAAAGACTAAGATATGTTCCTAATCTGTTTAAAATTAATATTTAAATTAGTACAATAGATAAACACAACATACATTTATAATATGAGTTATTGGGTAACAAACATTGTCTATGTATAAAAAAACATTTAAATAATGTTGTTATTATAAGAAAAATTATTACCTTTAATCAAAAACTTCTTTTTACACTACATTTTTAATATGTCTAACATTTTATCTATTGATTCAAACAAAAATTTCATTTTTATTTTTGCATCTTGATAAAACCACGTACAATTGATCATAAGAAAATGAAGGTTTTTTCAAATATAATCCCTTAAAATCAAAACTTCGCGGTTGAGACTTGTTCATAATCATAGCAAATGGTATAAATGCAAGAAATTATTCTTTTATATAAAATGAAAGATTATGATGAAATACTTCAGGTGTTAAATGTAATTTTAAAAATAAAAACTTTATTACCAATTCTTCCTCCCATACCTATTTCACCTTCTACGTTATAGTTCAATAATATAGTAGTTCACAATCGTGTACCGTTACATAGCCGTCTAATATACTTCAATTCCACACTAACATTACTATTGTACCTATTTTTTATTTAAGTTGAGGAGGTGGCAAGCTCCCACAAATATTGTTTCACATTTCTATGGGAAAATTTTTATAGATATTATCATCTGCTTTATGAACACCTCTATAGGTTGCATCATCGGTGATGAATGCTTAATACAGCATGTTAATCCTATGGTATTTTCTTTATTATTTTCAGTATAAGATAAAAGATGGAATACATAACATAGTCAAAAATTTTTAACAAAAGCAGAAAATGTAACGTTGCTCTAATATTATAACTTATATCGAACTTCCAATCCACCAAATAGTAAAATTTTTAGTCTCATACTCTATACTAGAAAACAAACGCAACTTTTTTTACATGCATGTATCATGATAAAAAGTAATAGAATTACATGATCAAGATGAAATGATAATAGTGCAAAATCTAAGACGACCTGATTTTTTTTATTACTGTCACATGAAGTCTTAAATGGTTAAAAAAAAGCAAATTTTAAATAAAATTTTTGAAGGTAGCACTCCAAATTATATATTCAATATAACTGTTGTATTATTCCATACAATATTAGTATAAATTTAAGGCGATATAACTCAACACAATATTTTTGGAGAAAATATTGCTTACGGTTATACCACTAAATCTAAAAAAAAAAAAGATACCCTTATTCTAATAATATTGTAACATTGCATGCAAACAATAAATTATTTACTACTCCACACATAGATAAATAAATTTTAGTGGATATTCCACTTGATCCTCAAATACAGAAACTAGTTACTAACCACATGCTTCATAGATCTCTTAGTAAATATAGTCCATGTCTTACAAGTCATCAAAAAATTTGTACAAAAAAAATTTTTTTAAAAAGTTTACTAATGATACTGTTTTTATAAAACTGGACATCAAGACTACAAAACAAGTGGCAATAGATGCAATAATCACATACATAGAATAAAAAATAGAAAGAAAAAAGTTTTAGTTTCTAATTCAATAGTAGTACCATACAATCCATTTTTGTTAATTACATATTAATGCCACATTTGTATTAAGTAGAGTGCACCTTTCTTAAGTACAATGTATGTCTTTGATTATTATATTCCTAATAAAGGAGAAAGAGCATCACGTTAGATAACAAAAACAAATACAAGTGATAAAAAAGTCGATACAAAATTTTTTATGAAATATGAGAATATGTAGATGGCCACAATTTCAGCCCCATATAAGCAGCATGGCGATTGCAACAGTCCTTTGTGTAGACGTAGTCATTCTGTATAGGATATACCAGTAGTATTAAAAATAAACAAATAGTTTAAAAAAAAAAAAATACGTTCAAAGCTATAAAAAGCTCCAAAACAGCATTAACGGCTTGGTTTCAACTAAATAAAACAGATAGTTTTGCAAAAGAATGGGATACGTATATATTCTATAACATTACTGTTTTAATTCAACGGTGAAAATTTTGGTTTGAAGAGAAAGAGTAAGACGTTATTTAACAACAAGGCGACTAAAAATAGTGTCACCTAAGAACTCGTTTTTAATTGAATTAGTGTTGAGTCAGGTCAGTGGAGCTGTATCTTTTGAAAGTTTTAAAACAGTTGAATATAAATATCACAGTAAGTTTAAAGATACTGCTATTGCTTAAGAATAATTTGAACATGACTTTGAAGTATATAATATATTTTAAAAAGCTTGTAACGTTATGTTCTCATATCAATTTAGAAAATTTTTCGCATGGTTCTTGATATCTGGAGACGTTTGCAATAACTCTAGTTTGGAATAACTCCAACAAATTTTTATTAAATATTGGAAAGATGATAACCAAAACAATTCTTTATTACAATAAAATAAAATCTTTAAATTTAAAGAAAATCATGTATAGTTTATGGACCACCAGAACCATATAAAACAGTAAAATTTAAGAATATTAAGGATAATAAGACTATTATTAATTTAGAGATAAGTTTTGAGGATTTATTTGTTAACCTTCGTAGTGACAAAAAAATAATTTGTAATAAAATTATTAACAGTGACACAAAATAACGTGTTATTGACGGTCCAGAAGGTTCTGTTGAAACATTTTCATACAAAACATTAGTTTTTTATTTTTTGTTTTAAAAAAAGTGTTATATCTATGGCTGGGACAGGAGCTGCTTCAGTTTTATAACCTTAAAGAATGACAAGTCATTGAACATTTTTATGTACATGAGATTTAAATGACATTGATAGTTCTTTTTTAGAATACAAAGCTGATAAAAATAAATTACGAGAAGTAATTGTAATTATTAAGGTCAAACCCTTAATAATATTTAAAAAAGCTTTAGAAATAGTGGATAATACTTTAAAAGATTGATGTGGTATTAGTACTCTATTTAGTGGAAGACTATTTATTTGAAGAGGCAGTTTAAGACAAATACTTTCAGCAATAAAGCATGAATGTGAAAGTTGTATAATAAGTGACACTCTATAGTATTTATTTCTAAGGAAGCACTTTAAAATTATAAAATTAAAAAGTAACATGTGGCGTACAGATTCAAAATTTTGATCATTGGTAATGGACATTTGAAATGGAACAATAAGATCTTTCAAAAATCCACAGGGATAAAAATCTGATCGTGTTTGCAAGCAAATTCATGGAGATAGTATGAATAGCTGCCTAAGAAAGGTAATTCCAACAACTCATTGAAAACTTTTATCTATTTCGAATAATAAATTTTTAAATCAAATTAAAGAAATAGAACACATTTTTACAGCATAGATTATGAAAAATATGAAAAAAGTGATCACACTAATAAAAATATACACATAATTCTTTTTATAGAAACTCTAAAAAAAATACGTGAAGGATTACCACCACATGTTATAAATTCAAAAGAAGATTCTATTGCTATGTTACTAAGAAGCTTAAATATATTTGATGGATTGTGCAATTGCATCTGACAACGTATGACAAAATTATTTGAATATAATCTAGAAGCAGAAATAATAAATGGTGAGAAATCTGGTAATAAAGTTCTAATTCCAAGAATCATGTTAAATACCAGTAATAATTCATCTTCCCCGTTTATTATGTACATAATACAGTTCCTAATATCTCTAGATTTTTCCATAACAATTAATACACCACAAGTTAAAATTTTAATAAATTAGGATTTCACTACAAAAAACCTTTGTTTTCTCATGGTCAACTATGCGTATTGGTATCAAAGTGTGGAAATCCTTAAAATATGTTTATACAAAATGATTTAGAGAACCAAGCAATTATTAGAAACATTGTCTCGCAAGAAATTTTTAATCATTAGTAATTTTGTTATTTGTTCTTTAGAGATTATTCTTAATTACTTTTTTTTTTCTAAAAAATACAGTTTTTTAAATCTAACATTAAAACACTTCTTATGCACATTATAATATTGTTATTTATCTAGAAAATCTTCAATTTTGGTAAAAAAACCAATCTTACGAAATTGAAAAAAAAGACTGCCTTTAATTTCAATGAGAAATTTTATAATTACAAAAATCATCGTATATTTTCAAAAAATGATTTCGCAATCATAAAAAATTCATACTTTTACGTTTTCTGCCGAATACCGTATTGCTGCTATGTAATAACAATATTAAATAATAAATACCTAATATTTTAATCCATACAATTATACAAATATATTGTATATTATATACTTTAATTCTAAATATTAGTTTATTAGTTGTATTAATTATGTAATAAAATATTGTTACACGAAGCCATATGCTATTTGTATATTTTAAGTATATTTGAATATTTAATACATCATTAGAAAAAGTGAACAAACTCAGTTATTAATTTTAAAGTTTTTAATATTTCTTAGGAAGTTGGCGTACAAAGCACACAGTAGGGCAAAGCCCCACCAATATATATATATATATATATATATATATATATATATATATATATATATATATATATATATATATATATATATATATATATATATATATATGCATTACAGTAACTATCTGTGTCACCAAATTCATTGTATAATTTAATAACTAGTTTCATAATAAAGGTTTTTTCACAGCAAGCTGTCTTAGTAAAAAATCTTTGTAAAAGTGAATTATTAGCCGTCAAAACGTAATCTACAACCTTAACTGATAAATTTTTTTATTTTTCATAAGTACGTCTTAATAATTTACAGAAAGTATCAAGTTTTATTATGTTTTTTTTTCGATAAAATCGAATTTATTTAAAGAGTCAGTAGGCCAATAGGCCAATTAAAACATAAGTCTGCATTTAGACTATTGCAGGATTTTTGAGATAGATTAGGATGTTTTCAGCTATGTCCAGTATGTAATTTTTATTAAGATCCTTTTTTTCTTGACACATCTGGTAACACGCATTAATTGTTTAACCAATATCTTCATGAGATTCAAATTCTTTACGCCTATCCAAAATCAGATTTTTATTTTCATTGTTAATTTCAATAAATTTCAATCCTTGCGAAATATCATTGTCCTTATTCTGATATGATATGTTTAGAGTAACCATTTCTTTTTCATAATCATTAGGATTATTACTCATGTCATAATTTCTGTCTTTTATAAATCTTGGTTGTTTTCATACTAAATAAAAAAATTTTTTACCCAAATTTAAGGTGAACCAGCGTCGAGTTCATTAATTTCTGTAAGCATTTTTCTTATTTTTTTACACTCGATGGGCCATATGGATTTAATATAAATAAGAGCAAGAAGACACTTTGACATAGGTTCTCGTAAATACTAAGCTGATTCTTGATTTTTTCTTCAAACTCTGTGTCACATCTCAACACTTATTTATTAAGGAATTTCGCACAAAATCAGACTCTTGATGTACAATCCAAATTTCTCTAATTTCTCATTTGAAACGACTTACCCCTGTTTGTTTTGTTAAAGCATTTAACAACGTCATTTGATGTTGAACATTTTTAAGCATCAGAGCTATTTTTTAAGTTTGCTTCAAAAATTCATATTCAATCTCACAATGCTAAAATCAAACGTATTAACTGGATTATGCCACTTTTTAGATGGAAATCGTTTATAAAAAAAACCTATGGTCCTTTAATTCCTGCTGTCAAAATTTTTTAGTAATCATTATCAAAGAAAATGCAATCTTTTTCGTATAAATGTCAATACTATTAGAGTCTTCTAAGGTATTTTCTAAATTTATTCTTATTTTAAAATATTGATTAGCATTGTTTTTAAATCTTACTTTCTTTTTCTTTATGGGAAGTTATAAAACAGTTTGTTAAGAAAAGATAAATGGTACCTTAAATCTGCATTTCTATGGCTTATGAGCAATAATTTTTTTGCAGTATTTAAAAGTGTGTTAATGTTTCTGATGTGCTATATTTGTAGAAGCCATAAATTAAGAGATAGATATAATGAAACTGTCAATTATATAAATAGTTTGAGCCTGATCATTTCAAAGATTTTCTGGGGTATTGTCCATTCATAGTATAATGTGCACATGTGGGCTTCCACGTTGTTGAGGCTTAATTCTTTTGAAATAGTGGGTAACTTTGTAATGGACCAAATACGAAAAATTTTTTTGACGGCAAAATGATCATAATAACATTAACTGATTTATCAAAATGAGCGTGCAGGTTACAGTCTCGTTATGATAAATGCACTTTTAAAAAAAACATAATTCTGATAAGGCTCCTGCTGTTATAAGTGTATATTCATTATTTGCCAATGTAAATGAGGATTGTAACACAAATTTTTCTCAACTCACTGGTACGAAGTGTCTTCAATGCTCTTGGTCTACCTAATTGTCTGATCATGGCAAACAAATCCCTTTATCTATCTAAATAATACTACGCAGAGTTAGGTATTTATCGTAGAAAAGCAAGATTAGTTTTTATGCACTCCCTTACATAATTTTGTAGTTTTTACTGCTAGATACAATTAATAATAAGGGTTAACTACTCATCAATTGAAACGTCTGAATTTGCTGATAGCCATCATACAAGACAACTCCTTAGCATTTTTGTCAAATAAAATACGTTGCGGAACGTTAAATATCGTTATTTATTACCAATCCCTGAAAAATCTGAGTCTTCTTTATTTTCTTCATTCTTTTAGTAAATTTCAGATTTTTAGATTTCAATACTATTCAAGTAAATGAATGCTTTTTTAAGAATCCAAAAAAAAGTGATTACTTATGCGGTTGTACAAAATAGTTAGAGAAAAGTTAATTCGTTTAAAGATGTCCACTTTATGTCAAGTCATAAAAGATAAGAGAAAACAGCTTTGAAATCGTCTCAATCCACGTGACCGTGGTAGCAGGTAAAGCCACAGTGTAAAGTAGCTTTTTTTCTTCTGAACGTTGCGCATTACTCAGATCAAAAATTAAACAGTAAGCCTTCATTAAATATTTAATATGTTTACCTAAAGAAAAACGTATGATTTTTACCTTGTTCGTGATAAGTAGGGCAACTAGTGAGGTCCACGGTTGAAATATTATAAAAAATTATTTGTTGTTTTTTGACTTAGTACAAAAACATCATGTCATACATTTATACACGATTAAAAATGTATAAAGTTTTCGAACGTATAGAGAATGTAAGAAGAAAAAAAGACCAGCCTTGTATAGCACTATCCTATGGCTAAAGTGCGAATGTTTTAACAAATTAAAATTGAAGATTAAATAATTTAAAAGAGAGTGCTGGAAGATGTCTAGAGTGGGTTACGTTAAATATCAAAGCATAACTTAGGCAATGTTATTAATAAATCATAATCCTTTATATAGGCTTTGAAGTAAAAAGCAAAAGGTTTTACTCAAAATGTTAAACGTTATCTTAAAATAATATTGTATGATTGAACAAAGTTATTTTATTTTAGTCTTTAATTTTGAATCACAGGATTTTATACTTAGAAAAGACGTTACTAATTTTAAATCACGTTAATATGCAGAATTTTTCTAAACATTTAAAGAAGTTAACGAAATATTTTATAATGCATCTAAAGGTACTGTGATTGCTTTAGGTTAAGTGGACTACTATTTCTAAGTTCATTATAGTTTTTAAAAAACATGTCACACTATGCTGCTTTATTAATTAATAAAGTTTTTTGCGTCATTTTTAGTGTCTAAAGGTATTCAAAGCAACAATTTACGGACAAAATGAAAATAAGTTATATTGAAGCGTTTAAAGAAGAAACAAAAACAATGCTTTATAATTGCGAAACTAAATTTTGTAATTGAAATTGAAACTTCTAACAATTACTAAAACAGCAATTCATGGACAAACATTTTTGAGGTTGTCAGAAGATATTAAATAAAAAAAATTAAAATTTTGCAAGTAAACAAAAAATAAATAAACTAAATGAATAATAAATGACTATTGTATTTCTGAAAAAGAGATTACCTTTTTTACACAACGGTATAGTGACTTTTCATAACAAATATACTTACTGTTCTCGTACTGAAATTTTATTTTTAAAAAAAAAAGATGAGAAAATCTTACAACATAGATCATGCTAATTATAAATGTGATGATAAGCTGACAATGACTTTTATATAAATTTCAAATTTAATTCCTAAAAAATATCAATCAAATCTTATCCTCACAAAAACTTTGTTTTGAAATCATAACAATTGTTATATTGATGTACAAAAATGCAATTCACAGACCTATCAAGAATTAAAGATCAAACGAAGAAGCGTGCCATTGAATACCTTGAAAGTGGCGCAGACATGTGTTGAAAAATAATACAGATAAAATAATTTCGTTGGTAGTGGTAAAAAATGTCTAAGAAAGGCTTAAAAAATCGTTGAAGCGTTGCTCAGATAAAATGTTCCAAAAGTGTAAGGAGGCTGAGATCATTTTCTTGAAAAACTTAGGAAAATTTAAGAAGGGGGGGGGGGTGATAAGGTAGTTTAACTAAAAATGACGTCATAAACTACGTACATTTACCTCGTTTAGTGATGTAGCTGAAATGTGATCGTAAGTAGTTCTTTCAAATTGTTAGGTAAGCTTATTAGGTTATCCAGTTATAGGGTTATAAATCAACAAAAACCTAACCCATTTAAAATATTTTAGAATCCTTAGAGCATATATTCCTGGAGGCAGCACTTGTCGTATTTTTTGCAGTCATAGTCGTACAGCTGCAGTCGTACCATAATGAAATCATCATTCATAAGGTAAGCTATTCCTAGAACGTATTTTGATATGCTTTGTTGTATTTCAATGCCATTATGTTGTATGCAGTAATTTGTATTTTTTAGTTTTTAAAGTTCATCTTCATGAAAAAGTAAATATAAATACAAATCAATGCATGATGAAGCAACAGGGGAGATTTTCGTTGCTCACAAGTTTAAAAGGTCGCTAACCACGAATACCGCCTGAGTGAGTATCTTAGAATAACCAAGAGCTCAGGATAGACAGTATTGATGCCATCTTCTGGAGTTGCTGGACCATGCCGAATGCAACTACTTTATCAATAGTTTTTGGAGTAGCTAATTACAACTACCACAGCAATAAGAGTCTTCAGGGTACCTGAAGCACAGGGTAGATAGTATGTATGTCATCTCAAGGAATTACAAGACAATGCTCATTAAAGGTACTTTTATGTGGGGTCTTATGTTTGCTAGTCATGAAAAACACACTGTCATATGTCTCAGATGTTGAATTTAAGTGCTTCTGATGTTCCACTTTTTTTTGTTGTGCGACCATTTGAAGCAAATGTCTGATTTTTTTTATACGCTGACAATAAAGTTCAGGAGTTACTACAAAAATAAGAAAGTATCTTCTAGATTTAATTGATTGCACAAATAATACAGGTAGTTATTTGACCATAAGTTTATGTTTAAGTATGTTTTCACGTCGTGTTCATTCCTTTTGGTCTTATAATCATAAACTATGATAATATAGTAAAAAAAAGTTTTTTTGATACTAAAGTTAAGATTTTTGTAAACTACAATACTTATAAGTAAACTTTCTGATAAATATCTAGTCAAATGTATTTACTGCTTGAGACATATGTAATAATGGTAGAAAGTAGTGAGCCCTAACATTTTGAATTCAGCAAGTGTTTCAGGGTTAAAGATTTGCACATCTGTTTTAAATATTTCCCTGTAATATATGTTTTATTTTTTCATTTTACGAGAAAGTGCTTTTTCACGTAGCATTGCTGTAACATTTGACCCCATATTTTAAAGTTTTTCCTTCCCATCCAAACTGTCTGATCCAGCTCAAATCTTGGAACATTAAAAAGTATATTTTACAGCAATTTTTGAACTTTGCTCCGTCATGTAATAACGTCATATATTTTTCGATTATTTTAAGCATTTGCTGTTGCCCATCATTGACAGCTGCATTAGCACAATAATACGTCATGATTTAAAACTGTACACGTGTATAATAAGTACACCAAAAACACTTATTACTCAGAACAATAATCGAACGCCAAAAATAACTAGATTGAATATTCCTCAATTCTGAGTAAGAAATACGTCCTTTAATTCTCACAAATGAATTAGATTTATAGTTAAATTTTGTTCCAGAGCTTGAAAGTGTTAAAATTCGGTTTTTTCAGTTGTTAACTATCAATTTTTGAGATTGCAATATTTTATTAAAGGTTATTTATAAGCTTATTATATTTAAGTTTAATAGTAAAAATCAAAAAATAAAAGCTCAAAAGCACGCGCTGATAGACGGCTTTAGTACTGTTTAGGAGCAACTTGGGAAATATTTAACATCTGATTTCATTTTAACTGAAACTAAGGTAGGATTTAAGTAGGTCTTTATTGAGGCTTACGTACAATTTTAGTAGGACTGATCTGGAACTCACCAAAAAACTTATGATATATTTATAAATTAGAATATTTATAAGCACTTGATGAGCAAAAACTTGGGTGGCAATTGTGTGGTGGTCCTTGGTTGGCAATTGTGTGGCGGAACTGGAGTGGCACTTGGGTGGAACTTAAGCAGCGGTACTATGGTGGTACTTAAAAGTTAGAACTTCGGGGGTACTTGACAGGAACTTAAGTAGTGGTACTTTTTTGGGATTCGGGCAGCATCTCAGCAACGGCACTTGGGTAGCTTGGGCTCTTTAGCGGTACTTGGCTCTTTTAGAGGTTCTTCGATGGTGCTTGGGTTTCAAGATTTTGGTAATAGTCTGGCAATGCCACTGCAGTACTTTAGTTGCATTTACGTGGTACTTAAGAAGTGGCACTTCAGTTGCATTAAGGTGCTTCTTGGGTGGTACTTAAACAAACGGTACTTTGGTCGTACTTGATCGGGACTTGTGTGGCGTGACTTTAGCAGCAAGTTGGTGGAGCTTGGGTGGCATTTGTATGGCGTTACTTGGGTGATAGTAAAGCGATACTTTGCCAAAGCTAGGGTGGCACTTGTACGGTGGTAGTTGAGATGTACTTGGGTGGCACTTCGATAGTACTTGAAAAGCAGCATTTTAGTGGCACTTGAGCGGTTTCTTGGAAGGGATAATATAACAGGACTTATAAGTTACTTTAGTGGTACTTATAAAGTACTTGGGTGGTACTAAGTCAGTGGCACTTGATACGTGGCTGGTAGTTATGCAGTAGTAGTCGTTAGCACTTGTGTGGTCTTTGAGTGAAACTGAATTTGCAATAGGCAGTTCTTTGGTAGAATTTCAGCGGTTTGAGGGTAACGTCTAGGTGCTTCTCAGGTTTGACATGAAAGCTGTATCACTCTAATTATTTTTTATGATTGCGCTTAAGTGCGACCAAAGTACTGATAAAGTTCTCCACCCAAATGCTGCTCAAGTACCGTCCAAGACCTGCCTTGGTCTTTCTACCCAAGTATCGCTGAAGTTGTATCTAAGTATTATCGAAATACTGACCACTTGTTGCTGCTCGAGTGCCACCTAAGTACATTTAAAGTAACTTTAAAGTACTGCTATCTAAGTGCTAATTGAGTATCGCCCAAGTGCTACTCAAGTATCGCTACTCAAATTCTACTTAACTACCAATACTTAAGTGCAACCAACGTCTCACCAGCCAAGTACCACCAAAGTTTTATTTAAGTACTGCCCAAGAACTGCTGCTTAAGTTCCGCTGTGATACCGCTAAAGTGACGCTCAAGTACTGTTGTACAAGTTATTTTTACGTAATACAAGTAAAATAAGCTTATAAAATAATTTTAGTATTATTCTACCAACCAAAAAATTTTTTTGTTATTCTTCTTGTTATCAGTGACCCACACTACTTACAACACTAAAAAGTATTTTTGGACCATTCATTGTCTCTTATAGAGCTTTATCAACTGGCTTTTAGTAACTTTACACCACTGCCGGAAATGTAAAAAGTACCCGTTTTTTATTGATTGACAAATCATAAGTTTAAATGTTAAGCTAGCTAAAAAGTTAGATATTTACAGTTTTATATCTACTTAAGGCGTTGAAACAAAAATTATAACCTTTTTTGTAAACTTCACCTCCCTTTTACTTTTATTAACAAAAGGCCACTTTTTGCAAATGTCAACTGTTTGCAAAAAGCTTACATCATTTTGATCCAAATATTTTACTGTAGTCTTAAGACCATAATGCTAAAAATACATTAAAATTTTAACACTGTATCACTTTTGGATAAAGAGATATCAAATAAAAGAATTACGCAAAAGTATGGTTTTTTGGCCATCACAGAGCAATCCACATGCTCGATTTTCTTTATTAAGGGTCAATTTTATTCATTTTTTCGTGACAAAGCTTTTTCTTTAGGAGCTGTATTTTTTATTGTAGAAGCAAAAACAGTCTTTTTTCCGTTTTTACCGTGTTTTGTTACTTCAGCTAACATTATTGAAAAAGTTGAAGTATCTCTATCTGTTTCTTATAATTAGATACCTCGCAAAAAATTGTTCCACGTCAATAGAATAGGAAGTATTGTTAATCTCAACGTTTATTCGGCTAATTTGACTCCCTTAATAGGGCTTGTCAATGATCAATAAATATTCAGAAGCATTGCCAATGATTAAAAAATGCTCCAAGAGCTTGTTGATGATAAAAGACTACTCGTAAATTTATAACAGCTTTTTTACTATTTAAGTAATGCTATTCGTATAAGTTAATGTTATTGTTATTTCTCTGTTTATAAGGCAATGTATTTTAACTTTTCATGATCATGCAAGAATCTATACCATTTAAAGTACGACTTATATATTTCATAAAATGGATAATTAACAATCGCATAAGTTTTATCCAGTTAAATATTACCGTTTGCTCAGCGCGGCTTGTGTACTTTTGCATTAATATTTTAAAGCATGCAAGTAATTAAAAAAATATACCATCGTTATGACTAAAGACCACAGTTGAACAAACTATAAATTTCATTTCATGTTACCTGCAAATCACGCATATATAAGTATTATTATATTTACTTTTCTTGTTTCTTAGTGTTATATTATGTTTTATAAGCTTGTAAACAATAGTAGTCCTTTTTACACTTTCTAATGATGATAAAAATAATAAGATATTATTTAAGAAAGATCTTTTTTAAGACTTCTCTACATTACCGTTTATATGCCACTTATTTAAAAGCAATAAAGTACAATAGACTTAATATTCTGTAAAGAGTCTATTTTTACGCTAATGATTCTAAGTTCTGTATTTATATCAGCAAAAGCATGCCTGTAAGGATTTTAAAGCTAGCAGAGTGCTTCTTTCTTTCATGTAAATTTTATTATTTTTCTTGTGATGGACCTTGTCGAGCAGATAATGCGCATCATAAGGTACAGTTTAAAAATTACAGTGGACTGAGTGAACAATTTTTTCCAACGGCCAGAAGCTTACTTCAGTGGTGACATCCTGCGGTTTACTGCCCATGTCGCCAAACCTTTATGAGGTAAAATATATTGATAATAAATTAGCATATCTTTTTTTATGTGCCAAAGTCTAAGGCATATATATGCAGGATAACACAATAATGCAAAGTCTTTGTATTCACTGTTCATCAGAAGCGCTGTAAAATATTAAAACATTGGTTACTCCTCTACGGTATTAAACTAAGAATATAGAATGAGTAGTTTATCTAAATGAACAGTCACCTTTAAGTATTTATTTAATAGTTTATAAACGAATCTATTTTTAGTTGTTTATAACACTTTAACGGTTAAAACATGCAAAAAAATGTTTGTATACCGAAAAAAAAAATTTTGAACAACTTAAAAAAAAATACCATGTCAAACTCAACAATACCGTTACAAAACATATACATTTGGTAGCATAATAAGAAGCTATTTGTAACATTGCCAAGTAAGTATGTTATTAGTTAGTCTTTTTTTTTTAGACAAAACTACACTTTAATTACGGACTAGCAACAACAAAATTATGACAAGCCTGACTTTTAATACAAAGTTGTTATATCTAAGTAAATTAAACAATTTGCGAAATAATGTGTAATGTACTGCCTAGAACCCTAAGGACATAAAGAAAACATGGTCGTGCTGACCTCTATGACAGCCAAGACAAAGAAGAATCTGTAACGGACCTTTAGGAGAGCAAGTCAAAGCTGCTCTAAGGGATTAGCTACGCCAAAGTATGCTTGGCCTTACGAGACACCTTTGTGGGTAATACATAACACTTAGTCAAACTCATTTATTAAATACAGTGGCACTTAGATGGGTCTTAAAAAGTATCATATTAATATTAATAAATAGTTCTAGAAGAAAAAAGGGGAGCAGTTCATCTGATTGCTAAAGGACGAGGCATTCATATGAGATACAAAGCGTTTGGGCATTGTATGCAGATGATCCTTAAATGTGGAAAGTTTTTGCACGCTGGATGACTTGCAAACTTAATTCAAATTCCAATTTTACTCGGTGAGCGTGTTTTACTAATGAAAGTATTTCTACTTAATGCAGCCCCACTAAACTGGTAGAATACGTGGAATAGGTCAAGGAAAAGAGAACCCACATGATGTGCACGAAGTCAAAAATCAACGCTGGTGGAGACTAGTTGTTTGGGCAAAAATAGTTTGCGATAATATTGTTGGACCACATTTTTTTCTAAAAATTTGAATGGCCTGATGTACAAAAATTTTTTGCAAAATAATTTGCCTAAGCTTTCGGCAAATAATTATGTTCGAACGCAAGAGATATGGTAACAATAGGATGGAGGTCCAGCTCACAGCCATTACAGTATGTTCTATAATGTATTATACTTATTACATTAGGTGTAAAATAAAAAACGATTTAAAAAGAACATCGATGGCCAAGTGGTAAGCGCGCAAGCCTGGTAGCCAAAGGTACTCAAGGGGCAGAGGGTTGAAACTGTCGGAAATCATCGAGATCCTTTTTTCTATGTTTTTAAGACGGAATGAGTACCCATAATGCCAGAAAACCACTTATTCTGCTTGTAAAACAAAAAAAAACTTTTATGGTGATTGTTAGACCTCAAGAGGCTTTGTTTTCGAAGGAAAACCAAAATCTGGCCAGCTCATTGAGTAACGTCACTGTTAATTTCAAAAAGTCAGTACAGCAAGTTAGATGGCTTATTAGGAAACATTCACCGATCAATCTTGATAACAGTTGGGGTGTGCTGAAGACAATCGTTGCACCCTGTAAATAGTATCCAGTAAGATGGATGACCAAATTGTTTTAGGGAAACTTTCCAAACGACCCGCGTGAAAAACTTGTATACTTGGGGAAATAGGAGGATAGTTACTGGAGAAAAGTACAAAGATAGTAAAAATCTAGTACATTGCTATACGTAAACACCCTTTCATGGGACACATGTGGAATTCATATACTATCACGATTTAACTCATTACTACTATAAGTCCATTGTATGAGCCACTGACTGCTTGGACCAGCACTTTCCTCAGAGATAAGTTGAAACTGATGGTCTAAGAAGCTAGTTAGCAAGGTCACCAGACCTTATGCCACTTAATTTTAACTTTTGGGGTTATCTTAAGGGCAGTTTCTATCGTGAGCCACTAACTACACCTGAAAATTTGATGTAGTGGCGATCAAACATCTTTTGTAAGAACTTATTTTACTATGAAATCTATTTTCATAAATTTACTGATTCTGTAATTTACCAAGTATGTAATAGTAGTTAGTTGAAATTAAATTACGCGCATTCTATTTAATGGTGATATTTAATTTGGATCACCTATTATACAATAATCGTTAAGTACCCTACCTACTAAAAGAGGTGTATAATCAAAATGTTTCTTATGATTCATACAAGTATTTTACTAGTCTCAACAATTTAGACATAACCTATAACAAATTAATAAACTAAAAATTTATGTTAGTTCTAGTCTTTTTCCCCTTATGATTAAACTTCGTCCTATTCATATCCTAATTAAATTAAGCGGTGGCAATTAAGTAGCTGTACTTCAGTTATACATAAACGGTAAGTTTGTTGCATGTAAGCAGTGATACTTAGGAAGTTCTTGGGTGATGAGATTTCAGAGATACTAAGGCGGTACTTGGACAGAACTAGAACGATATCTGAGCAGTAGTATTTTAGTGGCACTCGGGTGGTACTTGGATGACACTTATGCAAATGGTACTTCGGTGGCACTTGGACAGTGCATGGAGGTATTTGTGATGTTATGCTTTGGTGTAACTTCAGCGTTACTTCATTGCTACTTGAGCGGCACTTTGACAACGGTACTCAAGTCGAAAATCAGAAAGGTACTTTGGTGGTACTTGGGCACTCCTTGGAAGAGGTTCTCCAATGGAACTTGGGCAGTGGTATAACGATACTTGGGCAACGATACTTCGTTTTGTACTTGAATAACACAGGTGTAGTGGTACTTGAGAGGCACTTAAGTAGCGATACTTTAGCGGTGCTTTAGCGGTACTTGGTCAGTGTGTACGTGGCACTTACACAGTAGTACTTAGGCAGTATGTGGATGGCAATTTAACTGCACATCCACATGATCTAAGTCCTCTTGACTTATTCTCTTAAAGGGCTATAAGAGATTGTTTGTTCAAATAAAAAGAGAGGTAATAATAACGTACAAGAGTAATTTTAAAGTGCAACAGATAATTTCACTCAGGAAACGGCAAGAGCAGCAATAACCAATTTTTAGTGTTATATACAGTTCTGCATATATAATGACGCTAGCTATTTTAAACAGTACGTGTCATAGTTCTTAAAATAAAAAAAGTATATTACGAATCAGCTGAGACTTCTTTAAAATAATTTATTATTACGATGGTAAGTTATTTATGTATAAAAGTAAAATTATTCTCTTTATATAGTGCACTTTTATGATTAGAGCTTATTTATCTTTCAGGAAAGCAATATGACAAATATATCTAACTAAAATACTGATTATAGAAATTGAATACTTTTCTGAGACTTAAAACGTTTTAAGACTTATTTGTCTTAAAAGGACTTAATAATACTTTAAAGAGGTTGACAGAACTTCATAAAACTTGTAGGGAATTCACTAAAAATTGAGGGGACTTTAGGGGCCTTAAGAGAACTAAAGAATACTTTAAGGGACTCAAGAGAACTTAAAAAGGACTTTAGAAGATTTAATAGGACTTTATGAAACCTAATTGTACTTAAAGGTACTTTTATGAAATTCAGAAAACTACAGGGGGCTTCACATGACTTAAGTGACTTGTAAAGACTTTAGTGAACCTCAGTAAACTAAAAAGAACTTCTAAAAATGTAAAAAATAAAACTACTAACCTTAGGGAACTCAAGGGTTCTTAAAAGAACTTAAAATTACTTGACGAGTCTTTGGAGGAATTTAGAGTTCTTAATACGACTTTAAAGGACTCAAAAATAATAGAAAAAGCTTGAGATAACTTTTTCGGACTTCAAAAGAACCGACAGGATTTAAGTAGACCTTAAGTGAATTGAGGGAAACTCAGAGGATTAGAAAAGATTTCAGGAAACTTGAAAGAACATAATTAGACATTAAAAAAATTAAAAAAACTTGAAATAAATAAAGAGACTTAAAAAGACTCACGGGTACTTAAGGAGACCAAACGACATCTTAGAGAATTTAAAAGAACTTTTAATGTCTCAAGAAGACTTAAGAGAACTTTAGAGAGCTTAAGGATACTTAAAGGGACGTCAGGGGGGGAGAAGTAAGATTGCTAAAGGGCGCTCTAGAAGACTTGAGAGGACTGCAGCAGTTTTATAGGAACTTTTGTGGATTTCAGAAGATTAAGAAAGACTTTAGGGATTTTAAGATTTCTAAGAGAAACTTAAGATTATTTACGGCTATTTCAAATTCACAAGCCTTGCTTAGCATGAGTAGTAAATAATAGCAAATATTACAATCCCTCTAGTTTTATCCTAAACATAAGCTTCTGTGAGCAACGATTAAATTGTCTTATACTTATTCTGATCAGCCACGAATTTTTGGCTGAAGCAATAGAAAAAAAAATTATACATAAGGTGCTTAATAATCCGCTCCTAGACGTCTTCTACAATGAAAATGGATCAGTGAGCCTACTTTAATGTTATGTAATTTACATTTCATTGTACAATAGGTAGAGCTGCTTGAAAATCGCTCAGTGGAATTTGACAAAAAAATTTATTGAGAACTATTAAGGAATCAAGAATTGAAGTCAACGTCGCTAAAAAATTGATTATGTTAATCATGTCACCTAATGACCTTAAGAATGGGACTGAAAAAGGTGGATTTCAAAAAATACCTAAAAATATATACAATACCGTGTTTGGTAAAATACATGCAACTGTATGTACAACATGATGTGCATGAAGAAAAAGTAATAATAATAATAATAAACTAAATTCTTACACAAACCTAAAACAAAGATAATGGTATTGACAGTCATGAGGTGCTTGCAGTTGAAGACTGTTGAACAATTTAAAAATATTGTATAACCGCTTAAGAGATCCAAAAACGCGTTAAAAAATAATATACCATGTAATAAATATTTCTGTAATCTAACACAAGTTGAACAAAGTATTCTGAATAAACTTTTATCGCTCTAGAATAGTGTATTTAGAATAAAAATAGAAGGTTAAAAAATGTGTTTATTGCTTTTACAAAAAAACATGCAAAAAATTTTTGGTGAGGCAGATCTGATGTCATACCGGAGAACTGCCTACATGTTATCTAAAAGCAACTTGGCTTTCACCAAAAATTAACCTACTGCAGATTAAGTTCCACGCAAAAATTGTCAAGTTCCACTGACTACCGCTACTTAAATACTACCCAATTTCCACTAAACTTCTGCTTACCAGGAACCGTGCACGTGCCACAAAAGTTTTACCACCCAAGTACTGCAAATGTATCACTACTTGAGAATCGCCTAAATACTGTATCCTTAGTGCCATCAAGGTGGCGTTCAAGTGCTACCATTCAAGTATTGTCCAAGTGCCCCATAAGTACCAGTTTTCTAGTGCTACCGAAGAACCACCATAAAAGTCCCTGCTTAAAAGCTGCCCAAGTACTGCTTAGGTACCTCAGACATACTATGCTTCAGTGCCATCCAAGTGCTGCTGCTAAAGTGCCACCCAAATGCCGACCATGTACCACCCAAGTGCAACTACGCAAGTGCTGCCCAAGTTCCACCAAAGTGCCACTGAAGTCCGGTTAAACGAGTGTCACCAAAGGACTGCCATAGTATCACGACATGAATGCTGCTTAAGTACAGGCCAAATACCACTGCTCATAACTTACCCAACAACAGTTTAAATACCCCTGAACTACTACTACTCAAGAAACACCTAAATGGCACTTTAGTACATCCAAAGCACTGCTAAACTGCCACCAAAGTCACGTAACACAAGGACCACTCAAATATCACCAAAAAACCGTTGCTTAAGTGCCACCCACATACTGCTTTCTTACTGGCACTACTGTGCTGCTCAAGTATTGCGGATGAAGTGCCGCTTAATACCAAGAAAGTACAACTGCTAAAGTTCCTACAAAGTACCACTGAAGTCCAACTTTCCAAGTATCATCATAGTCCCGGGTGGGGTTTTCACTAGTTTCTCTATATCAGGCGCTTCCCTGGGTGGCGGATAGGGGCATCCTCTTAAAATTTGTGGTGACAATGGGCAGCTGGAGTGGTTTTCTGTGATGGTGGTCGAAAGCATGAATCGGGAGGCGTGTGTGGCATTGGCGTGTGTATCTGCGGCGATGTGAATGGGGGACTAGCGCCCCATGACTTCATCAATGTGGATGCATGGGCCGGCTCTGCTTGTGCTCCTTGTTCTTCGCTTTCTGCTGCTTCCGTGGGTGGCACTCAATTGCTTGATGCGGGCCAACAAAAACTAGCACACATCGTGTATAGAAGTAAGCGGCGGGCAAAACATTCTTCTCAGATACATGCATCACACACTCTCACTAAACAAACACAGGGACACTTACGGATTGTTCTGAGAAGCGTGTGGCAGGTCCTTTTCCAGGCTTTTGTTGGAGGCCTGGTGGCGGGTAAAGCCGGATGATGAGGCCCGGATAAGTCTGGGTAACCACATCTGATGTAGCTGTACGCCTCATGAACAAAAAAAAAGTGGTGGGCCGACTAATCTAGGCTTACTACCACTAAAAAGGCTATGTAGTGGCACCTTTGTGCCTTACGACAGACCATTTTGTTGGGTTGTGTGCGCGGTCTCAGGACTATACACCAGTGCTCTCGCCTGCGGCATAAAACCAAAGACGTGAATATCACGGTACCACCACCTGAATTGACGCCCTGCGGCCAGAGTTAACGCACGCTAAGCGGCAAATTCAAATGTGCTAAAACCAACTAACTAAATCCCAAGCTAATGAACCTAATAACTCAGTACCTAAAACCTCTTATACCAAATAACCCTATACTTCAGATAAATAAAACCTAACAATATTTTAAATACACGCTCAACTTATAACTGTATACATAAATTATACTCATCGGATTGCAAATCTTTAAATTAAAGATCCAATCGACTTGCAACACATAAATATAATGAGAAAAAACTACCAAATAACCCAGGGAGCTTAATATCCGATTAATTTATTAATAAAAATATAACATATAACTACGGCGCATATCCCTATATGACCCAAAGCACTTCATGGTAAGTTTATTACCTAATCAAATAGAAATTAAAAGCCCAAGCGCTTATCACCAGATGACCCGGGGCGCTTACAGGCCACTTTTTTTAAATTAAACTGAGCTGCTATTACCAGATGACTCAGTGCACTTACTAGCCAGATTATTAACTAATTAAATATAAATTTACAGCCCAAGCGCCTATCACCAGATGACCCGGGGCGCTTGCTAGCCATTTTTTTTGAAATTTTACTGAGCTGCTATTACCAGATGACTCAGGGCGCTTACTGGCCAGTTTATTAACTAATTAAATATAAATTCACAGCCCAAGCGCCTATCACCAGATGACCCAGGGCGCTTACTGGCGACTTTTTTAAAATTAAACTAAGCTGCTATTACCAGATAACTCAGGAGGCTTACTGGCTAGTTTATTAAAAAATCAAACATAAATCCACAGCCCAAGCGCCTATAACTAGATGACCCGGGGCGCTTGCTGGCCACTTTTTTTTTAAATTTACTGAGCGCCTATCACCAGATGACCCGGGGCGCTTACTGGCCTTTTATTTTTAAACTAAACTGAGCTGCTATTATCAGATGACTCAGGGCACTGACTGGCAAGTTTATTAACAAATCAAATATAAATTCACAGCCCGAGCGCCTATCACCAGGTGCCCCGGGGCGCTTACTGGCCACTTTTTTAAAATTAAACTAAGCTGCTATTACCAGATGACTTAGGGCGCTTACTGGCCAGTATATCAACTAATTAAATATAAATTTACAGCCCAAGCGCCTATCAACAGATGACTCAGGGCGCTTACTGGCCAGTTTATTAACTATTTAAATATAAATTAAAATCCCAAGCGTCTATCACTACATGACTCAGGGCGCTTACTGGTCAGCTTATTAACAAATCAAATATAAATTTACAGCCCAAACGCCTATTACTAGATGACCTAGGGCGCTTGCTGGCCACTTTTTTTTAAATTTTACTGAGCGCCTATCACCAGATGACCCGGGGTGCTTACTGGCCACTTTTTTTTAAATTAAACTGAGCTGCTATTACCAGATGACTCAGGGCGCTTACTGGCCAGTTTATTAACTAATTAAATATAAATTCACAGCATAAGCGCCTATCACCAGATAACCCAGGGCGCTTACTGACCACTTTTTCAAAATTAAACTGAGCTGCTATTAACAGATGACTCAGGGCGCTTACTAGCCAGCTTATTAACAAATCAAATATAAATTTACAGCCCAAACGCCTATCACCAGATGACCTGGGGCACTTGCTAGCCACTTTTTTTTAAATTTTACTGAGCGCCTATCACCAGATGACCCGGGGCGCTTACTCAACACTTTTTTTCAAATTAAACTGAGCTGCTATTACCAGATAACTCAGGGCGCTTACTGGCCGGTTTATTAACTAATCAAATATAAATTTACAGCCCAAGCGCGTATTACCAGATAACCCAGGGCGCTTACTGGCCACTTTTTCAAAATTAAACTGAGCTGCTATTATTAGATGACTCAGGGCGCTGACTGGTCAGTTTATTAACTGATTAATTATAAATTCACAGCCCAAGCGCCTATCACCAGATGACTCAGGACGCTTGCTGGCCACTTTTTTTAAAATTTTACTGAGCGCTTATCACCAGATCACTCAGGGCGCTTACTGGCCAGTTTATTAACAAATCAAATATAAATTTACAGCCCAAGCGCCTATCACCAGATAACCCAGGGCGCTTACTGGCCACTCTTTTAAAATTAAACTAAGCTGCTATTACCAGATGACTTAGGACGCTTACTGGCCAGTTTATTGACAAATCAAATATAAATTCACAGCCCAAGCGCCTATCACCAGATGACCCGGGGCGCTTACTGGCCACTTTTTTTTAAAATTAAACTGAGCTGCTATTACCAGATGACTCAGGGCGCTTACTGGCCAGTTTATTAACTAATCAAATATAAATTCACAGCCCGAGTGCCTATTACCAGATGACCCGGGGCGCTTACTGGCCACTTTTTTAAAATTAAACTGAGCTGCTATTACCAGATGACTTAGGGCGCTTACTGGCCAGTTTATTAACTAATTAAATATAAATTAACAGCCCAAGCGCCTATTACCAGATGACTCAGGGCGCTCACTGGCCAGTTTATTAACTTATTAAATATAAATTCACAGCCCGAGCGTCTATCACCAGATGACCTGGGGCGCTTACTGGCCACTTTTTTTCAAATTAAACTGAGCTGCTATTACCTGATGACTCAGGGCGCTCACTGGCCAGTTTATTTACTAATTAAATATAAATTTACAGCCCGAGCGCCTATCACCAGATGACCTTGGGCGCTTACTGGCCACTTTTTTAAAATTAAACTGAGCTGCTATTACCAGATGACTCAGGGCACTTACTAGCCAGTTTATTTACTAATTAAATATCAATTCACAGCCCAAGCGCCTATCACCAGATGACCCAGGGCGCTTACTATCCACTGGTTAATATAATGAAAAATGCTACAATAGTTACGGTCTTCAATGTGTAGCAAAGTAAAGCATTCAATAGGTTCTTAATTGTGATACAAAAAAAACAACAAATAACTAGTGCTGAATGTTTAAGTAACCTAACGTACTAATCGGCCAACTACTGCAATAATTATAATTATAAAATATTATAAAGGCATACTCCGATGTTACTTAAAACAATTGAGAGCATTTTTTAGTTAACAAAAAATAGAACGAAACTTATATCAGGTAACTAAGGGCGTTATACAGCTTGTTGTTAATTTCTGAGCCATTTATTGTTACCATCAGGACCAAAAATTTGATTCTTTTCGTTTCTTAACAAGCAGTTGTCTCGATAATTATTAATCTGACGGTTTTAAAACTAAAAAGCAAGTACTTAAGGGCATCTGGGGATAGGCGCTCAGTTTAATTTTTAAAAAAGTGGCCAGCAAGTTCCCCGGGTCATCTGGTAATAGGCCCTTGGGCTGTGAATTGATATTTAATTTGTTAATAAACTTGCCAGTCAGTGCCCTAAGTCATCTGGTAATAGGAGCTCAGTTTTATTTAAAAAATAGTGGCCAGTAAGCGCCCCGGGTCATCTGGTGATAGGCGCTTGAGCTGTGAATTTATATTCAATTAGTTAATAAACTGGCCAGTAAGCGCCCTGAGTCATGCAGTAATAGACGCTTGGGATTTAAATTTATATTTAATTAGTTAATAAACTGGCCAGTAAGTGCCCTAAATCATCTGGTAATAGCAGCACAGTTTAATTTTTAAAAAGTGGCCAGTAAAAGCCCCGGGTCATCTGGTGATAGGTGCTTGGGCTGTGAATTTATATTTAATTAGTTAATAAACTGGCCAGTAAGCGCCCCGGGTCATCTAGTGATAGGCGCTTGGGCTGTCAATTTATATTTAATTAGTTAATAAACTGGCCAGTAAGCGCCCTGAGTCATCTGGTAATAGAAGCTCAGTTTAATTTTAAAAAAGTGGCCAGTAAGCTTTTTCGGTCATCTGGTAATAGGCGCTTCGGCTGTAAATTTAAATTTAAATAGTTAATAAACTGGCCAGTAAGTGTCCTGAGTCATGTAGTGATAGACGCTTGGGATTTTAATTCATATTTAATTAGTTAATAAACTGGACAGTGAGCGCCCTAAGTCATCTGGTAATAGCAGCTCAGTTTAATTTAAAAAAAAGTGGCCAGCAAGCGCCCTGAGTCATGTAGTGATAGAGGCTTGGGATTTTAATTTATATTTAATTAGTTATTAAACTGGCCAGTAAGCGCCCCGAATCATCTCGTGATAGGCACTTGGGCTGTGAATTTATATTTAATTAGTTAATAAACTGGCCAGTAAGCGCCCTGAGTCATGTAGTAATAGACGCTTGGGATTTAAATTTATATTAAATTAGTTATTAAACTGGCCAGTAAGCAACCAGAGTCATGTAGTGATAGACGCTTGGGATTTAAATTTATATTTAATTAGTTAATAAACTGGCCAGTGAGCGCCCTGAGTCGTCTGGTAATAGCAGCTCAGTTTAATTAAAAAAAAAAAGGCCAGCAAGCACCCTAAATCATGAAGTGATAGAGGCTTGGGATTTTAATTTATATTTAAGTAGTTAATAAACTAGCCAGTGAGCGCCCCAGGTCATCTGGTGATAGGCGCTTGATCTGTGAATTTATATTCAATTAGTTAATAAACTGGCCAGTAAGCGCCCTGAGTCATGTAGTAATAGACGCTTGGGATTCAAATTTATATTTAATTAGTTAATAAACTGGCCAGTAAGTGCCCTAAATCATCTGGTAATAGCAGCTCAGTTTAATTTTAAAAAAGTGGCCAGTAAGCGCCCCGGGTCATCTGGTGATAGGCGCTTTGGCTGTGAATTTATATTTAAATAGTTAATAAACTGGCCAGTAAGCGCCCCGGGTCATCTGGTGATAGGCGCTTTAGCTGTGAATATATATTTAATTAGTTAATAAACTGGCCAGTAAGCGCCTTGAGTCATCTGGTAATAGAAGCTCAGTTTAATTTTAAAAAAGTGGCCAGTAAGCTTCCCCCGTCATCTGGTAATAGGTGCTTGGGCTGTAAATTTAAATTTAATTAGTCAATAAACTGGCCAGTAAGTGCCCTGAGTCATGTAGTAATAGACGCTTGGGATTTAAATTCATATTTAATTAGTTAATTAACTGGCCAGTGAGCGCCCTAAGTCATCTGGTAATAGCAGCTCAGTTTAATTTAAAAAATAGTCGCCAGCAAGCGCCCTGAGTCATGTAGTGATAGAGGCTTGGGATTTTAATTTATATTTAATTAGTTATTAAACTGGCCAGTAAGCGCCCCGGGTCATCTGGTGATAGGCGCTTGGGCTGTGAATTTATATTTAATTAGTTAATAAACTGGCCAGTAAGCGCCCTGAGTCATGTAGTGATAGACGCTTAGGATTTAAATTTATATTTAATTAGTTGATAAACTGGCCAGTAAGTGCCCTGAGTCATGTAGTGATAGACGCTTGGGATTTTAATTTATATTTAATTAGTTAATAAACTGGCCAGTGAGTGCCCTAAGTCATCTGGTAATAGCAGCTCAGTTTAATTAAAAAAAAAGTGGCCAGCAAGCGCCCTGAGTCATGTAGTGATAGAGGCTTGGGATTTTAATTTATATTTAATTAGTTAATAAACTGGCCAGCAAGCGCCCCGGGTCATCTGGTGATAGGCGCTTGGGCTGTGGATTTATATTTAATTTGTTAATAAACTTGCCAGTCAGTGCCCTGAGTCATCTGGTAATAGCAGCTCAGTTTAATTTAAAAAAAACTGGCCAGTAAGTGCCCTAAGTCATGTAGTGATAGGCGCTTGGGCTGTTAATTTATATTTAATTAGTTAATGAACTGGCCAGTAAGCGCCCTGAGTCATCTGGTAATAGCAGCTCGGTTTAATTAAAAAAAAAGTGGCCAGCAAGCGCCCTGAGTCATGTAGTGATAGAGGCTTGGGATTTCAATTTATATTTAATTAGTTAATAAACTGGCCAGTAAGCGCCCTGAGTCACCTGGTGATAGGCACTTAGTAAAATTTTCAAAAAGTGGCCAGTAAGCGCCCCGGGTCATCTGTTGATAGGCGCTTGGGCTGTGAATTTATATTTAATTAGTTAATAAACTGGCCAGTAAGTGCCCTGAGTCATCTGGTAATAGCAGCTCAGTTTAATTTAAAAAAAAGTGGCCAGTAAGCGCCCCGCGTCATCTGGTGATAGGCGATCGGGCTGTTAATTTATATTTGATTTGTTAATAAACTGGCCAGTAAGTGCCCTGAGTCATCTAGTAATAGCAGCTCAGTTTAATTTAAAAAAAAGTGGCCAGTAAGCGCCCTGGGTCATCTGGTGCTAGGCGCTTGGGTTTTAAATTTATATTTGATTTGTTCATAAACTGGCCAGTAAGCGCCCTTGATTATCTGGTGATAGGCGCTCAGTAAAATTTTAAAAAAAGTGGCCAGCAAGCGCCCCGGGTCATCTGGTGATAGGCGCTTGGGCTGTGAATTTATATTTAATTAGTTAATAAACTGGCCAGTAAGCGCCCTGAGTTATTTGGTAATAGCAGCTCAGTTTAATTTAAAAAAAAGTGGCCAGTAAGCGCCCCGGGTCATCTGGTGATAGGCGCTCAGTAAAATTTAAAAAAAAGTGGCCAGCAAGCGCCCCGGGTTATCTGGTGATTGGCGCTTGGGCTGTGAATTTATATTTGATTTGTTAATAAACTGGCCAGTAAGCGCCCTGAGTCATGTAGTGATAGACGCGTGGGATTTTTATTTATATTTAATTAGTTAATAAACTGGCCAGTAAGTGCCCTGAGTCATCTGGTAATAGCAGCTCAGTTTAATTTAAAAAAAGTGGCTAGTTAGCGCCCCGGGTCATCTGGTGATAGGCGCTTGGGCTTTCAATTTCTATTTGATTAGATAATAAACTTACCATGAAGTGCCTTTGGTCATATAGGGATATGCGCCGTAGTTATATGTTATATTTTTATCAATAAATTAATTGGATATTAAGCTCCCTTAGTCATTTGGTAGTTTTTTCTCATTATATTAATGTGTTGCAAGTCGTTTGGATCTTTGTTTTAGAGGTTTTGCAATCCTATGAGTACGATTTATGTATACAGTTATAAGTTGAGCGTGTATTTTAAATATTGTTAGGTTTTATTTATTTGAAGTATAGGGTAATTTGGTTTAAGAGGTTTTAGGTACTGAGTTATTTGGTTAACTAGCTTGGAATTTAGTTAGTTGGTTTTAGCACATTTGAATTTGCCGCTTAGCGCGCGTTAACTCTGGCCACAGGGCGTCAGTTCAGGTGGCGGTACTGTGACGGTCACGTCTTCGGTTTTCTGCCGCAGGCGAGAGCACTGCTATACACCTGCTGCTCGTCTCACTAGGATGACCGTTTTGTCTCAACAAATACATACATTACACACGAACACAATTCTTACTCTTGTTACTCAACGCCAGGGCAGTCTCTGCGGCTGGGACTGAGGGAGAGTTGCGACTCCCGGCCGGCCCGAGCAAGTAGCGTTTTTCTCTGGTAACAGAGAGGTATGCTGCCCTGGTTTTAACCCTTTCCAAATACTTATTTCTAGAAAAAAAGGGTAGTCGTGGCCTTCGCAGGTCAGTACGACACTAAAAAGATGCCAAAATGAAAAACGTCGATGCAAAACCTGTACCACAGGCGGTAACCTTTTTGAGGGAATTCACCAGCAGTTCCGATCCGGTGAAAGCCCGGGTGACTGACGCAGGGCCCATGGATTCTGGGGGGGGGGGCTACATAGACGTGTCTCATGGCAAACAGGTACTGCTAAATGTTCCATGGCCTTTTCTTACAGACAAAGGACGAAGAGGAAGCCTGTCGAGTATAGGCACTTACGACACCGAGGTTAGCAACGTGTCGGTATTTAGCCACCAGACCCAGGAAAAGCTTGCCTTTTTAGAAGAAAGTGTCACTAGGCTCGGAGTAAAGCGATAGCAAGTTGCTGATAAAGTCCAATCAGCAACGAATGACATTACAGAGACGCTACAAATGATTAACGATAAATACGGCAACACAGCAAACGCTGTTAAAAATGGGCTCAAAGCAGCGCATAAGCATCTTCAAGAGGCAGAGGTGCCTCAAAGAAAGGCTGTCTTACTAAAGAAGATTTGTATACCAACGCTCGGAAGTCGTTATTTGAATCCCTGCAGTGGAGGGAAAAAAGGCGTGATAATTTCCAACGGCATGTACAGAAACAAACCCTGAACACTGCCTTAAAGAAAATAGAACGAAGTAAAAGAAACAGGAGCTTATCAGACAGCCCTAAATAACGCCAGCATACAATGTCTTGAAAAAAATAGAAAACAGGCAGTGGCAAACAAGAAGAATTTCTTCTGAACGAAAAAACAAGCCAGAAGAAAAAAGTGGATGCGACAACAACAGTAGTAGTAAAGATGGCCAAAGGGCAGACCTTTGCAAAGGTGCTAAGGACGATGAAGGTTAACTTCGACCCTGACAAGGCTAATGTGGCAGTCTAAAGTGTTGTCACTACAAGAAAAGGAGACAAACTTATTAAGGCCAAAGGTGCGGAGAATGCTTCGGCATTCTCACAGCGAATTGAAAAGTCGGTAGCTGGACAGGGTACTGTCAAAATTAGCAACAGAAAAGTGACATTAGAGGTCCAAGACCTGGATGCCATTGTAGAGGAAGATGCGGTTAAAAAGGCTTTCGCTAGAATTTCGGACATCAGAGCCAGGAGCCAGAAGTTTCTATCTTAAAGCCAAATGCCAGAGGACAGAGGCTGGCTTTAATAAAGGTGGACGAAGCATCTGCCAGACAAGTAGAAAAGAAAGGCAGCTTACGAGTTGGCTTTGTAAGCTGCCAAATTTGAAGCAGAATATAAGTAACGAGATGTTACAAATGCCTGGGATATGGACACGTCTCAGGCAACTATTTGAGGTGTCATTGATTATACGCGCATTCATTCTTAAATATCTTAACGAATGATTAAGCTGACGCAGGTACAGCTATTAATGATGGGTGACAGTTATATCTTGTGATAAAACAAAAATTTATTAACAGCATCATGTTACATAAAAATCTTAACCAAAGAAGTTGCAGTATAATATATTTTTAAATGGCACAGCGTGGGTCCACATAAGCCTGTCTTTCAATTCAAGGCCTTTTTGCCTTACTTTCATCCTGCTTGGGCCTTATCCCTGGCCTCTTCCAGGGCTCTTCTAGATAAAGGGTATCTCCCACTGCCTGCTTCGTGCTTGTTGTCCGTTGTTGGGCAAAGAAAGCACCGTGCTGGGCCTGGACACTCTTTCTTCCGGTGGTTTAAGATTCAACACTTAGAAAAAAGCTTGGATCTGTTTTCTTCTCTACAGTTGCCTGAGACGTGTCCATATCCCAGGCATTTGTAACATCTCGTTACTTTTATTCTGCTTCAAATTTGGCAGCTTACAAAGCCAACTCGTAAGCTGCCTTTCTTTTCTACTTGTCTGGCAGATGCTTCGTCCACCTTTATTAAAGCCAGCCTCTGTCCTCTGGCATTTGGCTTTAAGAGAGAAATTTCTGGCTTCTGGCTCTGATGTCCAAAATTCTAGCAAAAGCCTTTTTAAATGCATCTTCCTCTACAATCGCATCCAGGTCTTGGACCTCTAATGTAACTTTTCTGTTGCTAATTTTGACAGTACCCTGTCCAGCTACCTTTTAATTCGCTGTGAGAATGCAGAAGCATTCTCCGCACCTTTGGCCTTAATAAGTATGTCTCCTTTTCTTGTAGTGACAACACTTTGGACTGCCACATTAGCATTGTCAGGGTTAAAGTTCACCTTCATCGTCCTTAGCACCTTTGCAAAGGTCTGCCCTTTGGCCATCTTTACTACTACTGTTGTTGTCGCATCCACTTTTTTCTTCTGGCTTGTTTTTTCGTTCAGAAGAAATTCTTCTTGTTTGCCACTGCCTGTTTTCTATTTTTTTCACGACATTGTATGCTGGCGTTATTTATGGCTGTCTGATAAGCTCCTGTTTCTTTTACTTCGTTCTATTTTCTTTAAGGCAGTGTTCAGGGTTTGCTTCTGTACATGCCGTTGGAAATTATCACGCCTTTTTTCCCTCCACTGCAGGGATTCAAATAACGACTTTCGAGCGTTGGTATACAAATCTTCTTTAGTAAGACAGCCTTTCTTTGAAGCACCTCTGCCTCTTAAAGATGCTTATGTGCCGCTTTGAGCCCATTTTTAACAGCGTTTGCTGTGTTGCCGTATTTATCGTTAATCATTTGTAGCGTCTCTGTAATGTCATTCGTTGCTGATTGGACTTCATCAGCAACTTGCTGTTGCTTTACTCCAAGCCTAGTGACACTTTCTTATAAAAAGGCAAGCTCTTCCTGGGTCTGGTGCCTAAATACCGACACGTTGCTAACCTCGGTGTCGTTAGTGCCTATACTCGACAGGCTTCCTCTTTGTCCTTTGTCTGTAAGAAAAGGCCATGGAACATTTAGCAGTCCCTGTTGGCCATGAGACACGTCTTTGTAGCCCCCCCCCCAGAATCCATGGGGCCTGCGTCAGGCAACCGGGCTTTCACCGGATTGGAACTGCTGGCGGATTCCCTCAGAGAGGTTACCGCCTGTGGTACAGGTTTTGCATCGACGTCTCTCATTTTGGCATCTTTTCAGTGTCGTACTGACCTGCGAAGGCCAGCACTACCCTTTTTTTCTAGAAATAAGTATTTGGAAAGGGTTCAAACCAGGGCAGCAGCCCTCTCTGTTACCAGAGAAAACCACTACTTGCTCGGGCCGGCCGGGAGTTTCCCTCAGTCCCACCCGTCGAGAGTGCCCTGGCGTTGAGTAACAAGAGTAAGAATTGTGTTCGTGTGTAATGTATGTATTTGTTGGTAAAAAACGGTCATCTAAGTGAGACGAGCGGCAGGTGTATAGTCCCGAGACCGCGCACACAACCCAACAAAATGGGCTGGCGTAAGGCACTAAGGTGCCACCATATAGCCTTCTCAGTGGTAGTAAGCCTGGATTAGTCGGCCCACAACGTCTTTTTTGCTTATAAGGCGTACAGCCATATCAGATGTAGTTACCAAGACTTATCCGGGCCTCATCATCCGGCTTTACCCACCGCCAGGCCTCCAACGAAAGCCCAGAAAAGGACCTGCCCCACGCAACCCAGAACAATCCGTAAGTGTCCCTGTGATTGTTTAGTGAGAGTGTGTGATGCATGTATCTAAAAAAAAGGTTTTGACTACTGCTTACTTCTATACACGACGGGTGCTAGTTTTTGTTGGCCCGCATCAAGCAATTGAGTGCCACCCACGGAAGCAGCAGAAAGCGAAGATCAAGGAGCACAAGCAGAGCCGGCCCATGCATCCACATCAATACAGACATGGGGCACTAGTCCCCCATCCACATCGCCGCAGATACACACGCCAATGCCACACACGCCTCCTGATCCATGCTCCTGACCACCACCACAGAAAGCCACTCCAGCTGCCCATCGTCACCTTATATTTTGAGAGAATGCCCCTATCCGCCACCCGGGAAAGCGCCTGATATGGAGAAACTAGCGAAAACCCCACCCGGGACTATGGTGATACTTGGAAAGTGAGACTTCAGTGGTACTTTGTAGGAACTTTAGCAGTTGTACTTTCTTGGTATTAAGCGGCACTTCATCCGCAATACTTGAGCAGCACAGTAGTGCCAGTAAGAAAGCAGTATGTGGGTGGCACTTAAGCAACGGTTTTTTGGTGATATTTGAGTGGTCCTTGTGTTACGTGACTTTGGTGGCAGTTTAGCAGTGCTTTGGATGTACTAAAGTGCCATTTAGGTGTTTCTTGAGTAGTAGTAGTTCAGGGGTATTTAAACTGTTGTTGGGTAAGTTATGAGCAGTGGTATTTGGCCTGTACTTAAGCAGCATTTATGTCGTGATACTATGGCAGTCCTTTGGTGACACTCGTTTAACCGGACTTCAGTGGCACTTTGGTGGAACTTGGGCAGCACTTGCGTAGTTGCACTTGGGTGGTACATGGTCGGCATTTGGGTGGCACTTTAGCAGCAGCACTTGGATGGCACTGAAGCATAGTATGTCTGAGGTACCTAAGCAGTACTTGGGCAGCTTTTAAGCAGGGACTTTTATGGTGGTTCTTTGGTAGCACTAGAAAACTGGTACTTATGGGGCACTTGGACAATACTTGAATGGTAGCACTTGAACGCCACCTTGGTGGCACTAAGGATACAGTATTTAGGTGATTCTCAAGTAGTGATACATTTGCAGTACTTGGGTGGTGAAACTTTTGTGGCACGTGCACGGTTCTTGGTAAGCAGAAGTTTAGTGGAAATTGGGGAGTATTTAAGTAGCGGTAGTCAGTGGGACTTGACAATTTTTGCGTTGAACTTAATCTGCAGTAGGTTAATTTTTGGTGGAAGCCAAGTTGTTTTTAGATAACATGTAGGCAGTTCTCGGTTATGACATCAGATCTGCCTCACCAAAAATTTTTTGCATGTTTTTTTGTAAAAGCAATAAACACATTTTTTAACCTTCTATTTTTATTCTAAATACACTATTCTAGAGCGATAAAAGTTTATTCAGAATACTTTATTCAACTTGTATTAGATTACAGAAATATTTATTACATTGTATATTATTTTTTAACGCGTTTTTGGATCTCTTAAGCGGTTACACAATATTTTTAAATTGTTCAACAGTCTTCAACTGCAAGCACCTCATGACTGTCAATACCATTATCTTTGTTTTAGGATTGTGTAAGAATTTAGTTGATTATTATTATTATTACTTTTTCTTCATGCACATCATGTTGTAAATACATAGTTGCATGTTTCTTACCAAACACGGTATTGGATATATTTTTAGGTATTTTTTGAAATTCACCCTTTTCAGTCTCATTCTTAAGGTCATTAGGTGACATGATTAACATAATCAATTTTTTAGCGACGTTGACTTCAATTCTTGATTCCTTAATAGTTCTCAATAAATTTTTTTGTCAAATTCCACTGAGCAATTTTTAAGCAGCTCTACCTATTGTATAATGGAATGCAAATTACATAACATAAAAGTAGGCTCACTGATCCACTTTCATTGTAGAAGACGTCTAGAAGTGGATTATTAAGCACCTCATGTATAATTTTTTTTTCTATTGCTTTAGCCAAAAATTCGTGGCTGATCAGAATAAGTATAAGACAATTTCATCGTTGCTCACAGAAGCTTATGTTTAGGATAAAACTAGAGGGATTGTAATATTTGCTAACATTTACTACTCATGCTAAGCAAGGCTTGGGAATTTGAAAAAGCCGTAAATAATCTTAAGTTTCTTTAAGAACCCTTATAATCCCTAAAGTCTTCCTTAATCTTCTGAAATCCACAAAAGTTCCTATAAAACTGCTGCAGTCCTCTCAAGTCTTCTAGAGCGCCCTTCAGCAATCTTACCCCCCCCTGACGTCCCCTTAAGTATCATTAAGCTCTCTAAAGTTCTCTAAAGTCTTCTTGAGACATTAAAAGTTCTCCTTAATTCTCTAAAATATGTAAAACGTAGTTTATAAGAACCATCCAGAGAAAGTAGGGTAAATAGCTGAATACAATACAAATGGTTAGAACTATAGTAACGCTTTTTGATCTTTTCCAAGTAGTATTTTGGGCATCTGTCACCTACAATTTTTGTTTTTAAAGTAAGTTTATTTGATAGTTGTATTAGAATGCTTGGTACAAATTTTACGAAATCTAAGTCTTGCTTTGAAGATTTTAAAGATCATTACAAGAAAATAATTATATTTTATGAAAGTATAGACCCTCTAGGCAAGAAGAACAACAAGAAAGTGCATTTAGTCATAACAGCATTAAAAAGCTTCGCTTTTACGTTATACGAAAAAAGATACTATTAAATTAATTGAAAAAGCAAGGCCTCCCTCTATGGAAGTCATTTATACACTTTTCTAGCCAGGTATACACATTTACGTTTGGCGGTGGTCTTAACAAGCGTCCATGCACCTCTCGTTCTTTATAGCTGAAGCTTCAATACTATTTTACAGCCTCAGACTTAATAATAAAGAGTAAATACTTTTTTTCACTATATTCTAAATAAGAATCTCTAATAAAGCTAATAAAAAAGTAATATCTGTCATTTATACTCAATTTCATGTAGCGTACCAGTATGACTGATGCTAAAAGTTCTAGTGTTGCTGTTGCTATAACTACTACTACTCCAACTACTACTGCTAATAGTGGTAGTAGAGTTACTTATTTTTTTTTATCCATAAAAAAGACGCAAGAATATAGTTTTAAGTATGATTAATTGATCAAAATATAAGTGATTTTGTTACTCACTATCATCTCTGACGTCTTCATGTACAGTTATGTCACCTCTGTTCGTTGACGATTTTTGTTGATCCACTTTAAATTAACTCGAGTTACGATCAATTAGTCTTTAAATGAAATGCATTGTATACACTATTTACTTTATCTCTTTTATCTGCATTAACGCATTATATATAAGCTTATATCTGGACGTATCGTCATGGATATGTCTAAATATTATAACAAGTAGTTTTACGAAAAAAAAAAAAAAAAAAAAAACAATTTAGACATGTTAAAACAGGAGATTTTCAGTAACTTTGTATGAAATCTTTTTACAGCAGGTGCGTATTGTTGACTCTTTGTTTGACTGCGGTCACAATTGCTTCAAGAATCATTGTGTTGTCAAAAAGTCTGCATTTAACCACATCGTTTATCATTCTTTTGTTACAATGTAGTACAAAAAAACAAATTTTTAACTAATACATTTATCGACATGAATCCAAGATCATAACTGCACTCACTGCCTTACATTGTACGAACATGCGGTTCGTAAACATTTGCAATACGTAACAAACACGTTATAACGCTTGTTGAATGCATTTTAGTAATGTCCTTCATAACGACGAATATTACTCAAAGAGGAATAGAATACTGTGTATTAACAGTTTACAGACTATCATATTTATATAACGTCTGCTTGACAAATGAGATATCTGCTAAAAAAAGATTGTACATTTTACATATTTGAAGAAAAAAGAATGCAGATTTTGTATTTTTAACGATAAACTAAATGTCGACTGTGGCAATTTTCATAGTGTGTATCACACACGTGTATCCATATGATTTAAGACTCCTGAAGCGTATTATTCATTATAAGATACTCATTTGAAAAAAATACAAATTTTACAAGTTTTGTATTTCATTTATGGAATGGAATGTCGAACTCGATGAAATTGTCTATCTCTAAGTAAAGAGTGTCTTATTACTTTTATCCATGTGTACTTGCACAGAGTGTATTTTATAACTATGTGCACGTATGGATGAGTAAGCGTATGAAATTTCACATCCCTGGAAGCTCGGGAAAACCGTTTGAATGGAGAAATTTTAAACGACGTGATCATTATTACAAGAAAAAGAAAATTTGTTCAGTTCTTCCTATTAAAAAAAGGCCATTGTCTAATAAAAACATTCCCCTTTTAATACCTTTTAAATGGCCTACATAAGAATAGTGATAGAAAGTGGGACAAATCCACTGACATAATTATTCGTAGTAAACGTTATACGATAAAGGACAATAGTGACAATGAAAGTGATAAATGAACGGTTAAGTTGCATAAATTGCATTAAGCTGTGATAAATAATGCATTATTTGGGCCAAAAACAATAAATTCATTATCTACAGCTTTTTTGAAAAGATGAAGTATTGAAATAATGTATGAAGTCATACGAAAAATAATTCAATTCCGTCTGCGATTTCTATCAGTAAAGAAGTACCTCTTAATATGAAATAGCACAGTAGTAACAATGTGAATAGCTTTATAGGATTCACCAATGCTAATTTTAACTGTGAAACATGTAAACAAAAATTTCTCTGAGTAATTTACAGATGTTTAGAAAATATAAATGTTTGAAGCGGTAACAAGTGTGTATGGTGCATTAAAGTTTTTTATAGGAAAAACAAAAAAAGTGAGCTTGTGTAAGCTATAAAGGATTAATGGTTTGTTCTGCCAAAAATACAAGTCCAAGTATGATAACTATTAAAAACTTGTATTAAGTTTATATCGCAGCTACCAGTCATCATCGTTACAAATAAAGGTATGTATTTAATAATCTTTTCTTTAGCATAGTAACTTTTGATCAAGTGATTATAGTGGATGCAATACTCTGAGCTTTCATAAAACATTAAACATTAAAATAAGAGCTGTGAGCTTAAGTAATACTATCATAAGGAGAACCCTCTTGGACTTTTTCTTTTTCTCACTCTATCTTCAAACGATATTTTATAGATTTCATAATATTAGAATAAAAGATATACATGTATGCAAGTGGAGTCAGGTAATTTTAGCTGTTACAAGAGACAGAAGTCACAAGAAGGCGATTGTTGTACTCCTTTTTAGTAAGTATGCAGTGACACAGAGCTCCGTCAGCAAAATTATACCAGCATAGAAGGTAGAAGCTTGTTATGATGGGCTACTGTGCTGCAATAACTACTTATAGCTATATTTTACATCGACCTTCTATACTTTTCTGAATGTCTAACGAAATTGGCATGACTAATCTTATTGAGTTTTAACTCAAGTATTAAGGGAAGGGGAAAATTATAATATTTATGGATTTTGATATCAACGTGATAAGTAAGCTTCCAATTTTAACATAACAACATTGTCAGAAAATCTGTCAAAAAGATTTCGTGGTTTTTTTAAAGGGAGAATTATACATTTAAAGGAAAAATTTAAAACGATTAAAAAATGCACAACATAATTATAAATCGAAGAAAGTGATCTGATTTTGGTTAAATAATTTCCATGCAAATTGGATACATTCACAATTTTTAGTTGTTTAAAAAATGTTTGTAACTTACATTCCTTCAACTACCATCAACACCTAAAATTTTTTGGCAGACTGTAGATTTTTTAGCCCTTTAAATGCCTACTGGATGTTAATAAGACAGAATGTTAACTTTCTGAGAACCACTACTAATGGGAGAAAAAATTCTTCTGAATCATAGCTCATAAAAAATATTTGACCAACTCAGATCAACTTTACGAAAACACTTTTTTTCTTTGAGATTTCTCTATGACTAATAACCATAATTATACGAGAAAAATTAGCAGTTTTTAATATTACTAATGATTTTTTCATCAAACCTGAGGTGTTGTGTAGCTAAGATTTTGTTTGAAAGAGAAAGTAATATTTTTTTACTTCAAAGTTTTTATAATGCAAGGGAAATGACATAATGTATTCTTTACTTTTTTAGAATCCAAGATAAGCTAAAATCATTACAGAATGACGTCAAGTAGAAAGTAATCGAAAAGTTTAAAAAGTAGGTATAAACGTAATAAATAATAGCAATTATCTTCAACGCAGATAAAAAAGCCTACGTACCATTGTATTAAAATTGAATATTATTTTCTTTTCTTTCATGAATGTAGTGAAAGCCCACATAAAAAGTGAATAATACCCGAAAATTTATGACGTACAGTCTAATAAGCAGTATGAAGATAAATGTAATTAAAAAATTTGAAACAAAAAAGGTAATAAGTTTAGCACGATTAAAAAAAATTGAAGAAAAAAAATAGTAAGTAATAAGTATCGTAAGTATTGTAATGTAAAGTCCATCCCAAAATGACATTATACGAAGAAACGAAAGAATTCGAAACTCAAAGCAATAAAAGTCTAATACAAAACAACGAAATAACTTGTTAAATAAACGATTAAAACCTTTACCTATTAAGAAGTGCAAAGTAGCTAACAGCATAAATTAAGCTAAACTACTTGAAGATTACATACAACGTGTACATCACGTGTACGAAAAATAACCTGTAGTGAATAATTATTTTATAAGTCACAGTGTTCGAACGAGGAGCATTTCTTTGCACGGCGTTTTAGTTAGTAGCCCACTGCTGATCATTCAGTGCAAAAGTTAATTGGTAATTCCAAAGTAACTTTTTAAAAAGTTACTAAATTTTTTTTTTCTCTGGGCTTTTTTGTACAAGTAATATAAAACAACACAATATCAGTTCAACAAATGAGAATGCTTAGGTCATTTGAACCGTCAGTTCATCATTGTCAATAACCCTGTTACCAAAGTTGCGCAGTACTTGAAGCTGCTGCAGGAAAGAAAGATAAGTTTATTCTATGCAACTGCCTCTCTTTTCTTTAGTGAAAGAAACAGATCATTCGACTATCTGCTGGTGCCACAGCCTACAAAGAAGCAAAAGAATACACTCCACAACTCCGAGTTTCAAATGAAAGGGAAGATTAAATGATAGTCATAATCATTTTAAAAAGGTGGTAGCAGAGCGTGGTTATGTCTCTAACTATTGTTTTGATTATGACATGATCTTTTGTTACTACTTTTAAACAAGCAATAAATACCATTGAAGGAAGCATGTAAATAAATCACGTCCAACACCCCATATAGTGCAGTGTGTATGGACGTGTATATGATGGTCATTTGCAATGAGTATAATGTATGCAGTAATTTGTTATGGTTAAGAGCTAAAAAATAAATAAAATGTAATAAAAATAATAGTACGTATGTTAATAAATAATCGAACTAACAAAAAGAGTTTATCGTTGTACAAATGAAAAAATACACAAAATTAGATAGAGTATTAAATCATAGTAGAAAAAATGAAATATGTGATCTTTTATACTACAAATACAGATAAAGATTTTAGCACTAGATCTGCTAACTAAGCCAGTCTATCTATTCCTACCCTGAATCTGCTTGTCAATACAGTTTGTTCCATCAAACCTGCTTCGATAACGAAAATTCTAAGTCGAGAATCTGCTAGTTAGACCGTTTTTCCTTATTTGCAAAAATACAATAACACAGTAAATAAATTAAAAAATATAAAAAAAGAGACACGAAATACAAATTATACGAGCGTATGAATTCTCTAACGTGAACGGGTAACGAAAAATCCAAAAAATAAGATTTTATCTATAACCAATGACGGAATTACTATAATTCTTATTAACCAACCACTTATTCAACAAAAAAAAAAAGAAATATGACACACATGTTGTATGTACGCTTTAAAAAAATAGTTTTTACAGTTTAAAAATAAACGTTTATTAAGAATACAATATTTTTTAAATTTAATTAGGCACATTATTTGAAAACAAGCTATTTTTGCAGAAAAATACTTCCTTAAAGAACCCTCAAAAACATATAAGCACATAGGCAGAAGATTACACAAAAACACTTAAATACATTAAGACTACTAAAAAAGTATTCAAACGCTCTTACTTTGGTTTTTAGTCACTAAGCATAGTATATTTATTGTTCTGTTGGCTGGCATATCATATAAAATATACTTCTATTACATTAAACATGCATGCGCCCAATAAAAATTTACACTGGAAATATATAGATGGGTCAAAATGACATCTTTCAACTAAATATGGTTAATTTTAGTACAATGTCGCACCTAAAGCAATAAGACACTAGCCTAAATTTCAGCCCTTCAGATGCCCGGGAAGCCGAGATTTTTTTTTCCTGAGATAAAACTCTATAAGTAGCTTAATATAATAGGATTTCTTCCAAAGGTATGCCCTTGCGGTTCCAAACGGTACGACGTATTTTTTGCAATTTTAGCCTATGTTCAAACGCTTATAACTTTGGCCCCTTGTTAAATTTCTTAAACCTGTTAAAAGCATCTATCTTATTTTTTTAAGATGCACAAAATGCACAACTGCTAAGGCTTAAAAATTTTGATTAAGTCAGGTTATGGACGATAGAAGATGTTGACTGTTTGAAAAATCGTATTTTTACGATATTTAAACATTAAAAACTTCTTTGTATTTTTTCCTTTTACCTGAAAAATTACAGAGATATTCTTTACGTATGGAAAAATGAAGTGTTGTTGGTTTGGTCAAGTCTGTTTGACTTTAATTTTACCTTTTAAAATAATAAAGTTGTGTAAGTTTTTAAAATTTCTTATTTTAAATTAAAAGTTTTATTTACCGCTTTTTGCTTATTTTCGTTGTATATACATGCACGTCAATAATTCTTAAGGTAATACTGTTAAAGTTAACGTGAAAACTTACAATTTGCTTTCTTTCATTCTCAAGGTGTTGATAGACCATAGCTAGAGCAGTTCGTATATTAAGTATTCATTGACATCCTCTTAAATTATTCTAAATCGTCATAAATAGTAAATAAACTAACAATCTATTTTTTTAAATACTTATAAAGTTAATGAACGAATATAATTTGTCTGTTTAATGAATAATTTTTACAACTTTATTGTACAAGAGTCACTATTGTTTAAAAAAATTTTACATTCTATGGTAGCTGCTAGCAGTATGGGATTAGGCAGGTGACTTGGCGAATAAAACACACTCGAAATATAGAAGTGAACTTAAACACATTTATTTACACTATCTTAAGGTTTGACTATCTTTACACTTTACTATCTTAAATACAATAGTTAAACGAACAGAAAAAGTAGGCTAAAACGTAAAAGAAATGCGAAGACAGAAAATGCGTGTGTGAACAGACTGGCTGACTGCGCGAGAGAGAACAAAAACCGAAGTTACTTGACGCTGAAGTGCAGTGTCACAGCGTCTCGTCTTATTGCTGTTGCGCATGCGTAATAATTCAGTTATGAGCGCCAACAATACATCTAACACTAGCAGAATTAGTTGGTTGAAAAAAATGGTATTTTTTTGTATGACTCAAACTTTTCACAAAATAAATTTTTTTTCTTACAATCAACAAATGAAAAATGCATACTATAAATCATTTATAGAAATAAGTTGTCATAAAACTATTCCTTTTTTAAACATCAGTGATTTAAATTGAAGTTTACAACTTTTGTGTAATATATATAAACGCTGTTTTGCATTAGGCATCTTTGTGTAAGATAAGTACGCGTTAAAAAAAAAGTTTTAATTTATCTAGCCCAGTCGCGTTACAACAGTGACAGTTTTATAAATTGCGATAAGCCTAACCTCCTAACTTGTAAGAGTAAACGATGTGTTTCCATGCGTATAATTGCTTAAAAAATTTACTTAGAAACTCGACTCTTGAAGAGTTTATTAGGTGATATAACGGATTAATATAAGTTTTTATACTTATTGGGTGAATTCTGACGGATCTAACATTTATAAACGTGATTGTTTTCCTTAGAGGTTATATGTAACGAGGCTATCTATATCTATTTTTTGCTTAGTGTTCACAGAAGCCCCGAGGCACTCTGGGCTAGAAATCGACGATACCTACCCAATACCTAAAAAATACTCGATATTTTTTGTGAAGAATCCATACTTCACTTAATACTTTCTGAGCTTTGATATTTGGTATCGATACTTTTTGACTAAGTATAGAGCAAAGTAATACAAAACTGTGGTTCTATTTGACAATGATATGTCAGTGAAGTATTAGGTTGGTACCTACCTCCACCTGCAGTCAACTAATGGAGCCTGTTTTTGAAAAGATACTAAGCAATTGTTAATCATCTAATCACTGTTGTAAGGAACCTAAGTAGTCTAAGATCGCATTTTAAGTATACGTCACCATCGATCAGCCGATTAACTATCGTTTAGGTGCCCAAATGCAAGGTCATTAAACATTTAGTAACGGGTGGGCGAAGTACCAACCTAAGGCTGTGGTTACATAGCTACAGAAGTAAATAGTAAAAGGTCATTACATCAGAAAAAATATGTTTCCCTACCATCAGTTTAGCGAGTAACACATCTTTTTTTGCTAGAAAAAGGTGCATTGGGCACATAGATGCAAAACTGTACGTTGCGTCAGCATAGATGTCGATGGTGACGAAGAAGTAAAGCGGGAACCATTTGATGTAGTGTATTTGATAAAAATGATAATAAGATAGTTGTCATTTTTTAGCATCTACTGACAGCTACCACAGCTGCAAGTACAATCACTTAAAAAGGTACAAAGATAATATAATCTGAAAATGACACCTATCTAAACGATATATTATTACATATATACCTTAGTTAACATAAGTCAAACAATTTCCTTTGACATATCATGCCAGCGATCATAATTAATTTAACGAAGCTTCCTAACATTGTCACCATGTTTGCTTATTCTGCATAAATGAATAGCTGGCAACATCTCACATTCATCTACGTTTCGAAAAAAAGCTTTGAAAAGAGAAAAAAACTTCCAGAAAGATTTGATTTTGTAAAAAGTATAATTTTTTTCAACCAATTAGTTATTCCACCATAAAATAAAAGATTTTTTTAAACGATAACGACACTTGTATAATAAAATCGTAAAAATTATTAACCAAACAGAAAAATAATATTTATTTATAACGTTTGTATACATTTAATAAACTGCCTTGTTACGATATTATTTATCAATGATGATTAAAAATAACTTACAAAGATGTCAATTAATACTTAAAATGGAAACTGCTATGACTTTGGTCTATAATCACCTAGAAAATACTAAAAAAATTAAACTGTAGGTCTTGATCCCTACGTGTACTATACAACTTTGAAAATTTTTCACATGCATACAAAAAAAAGCAAAGAGTACTGAATTAAACTTTTAATTAAGAGAAAAAAAATTAAAAAATTTTTTA
This sequence comes from Copidosoma floridanum, assembly GCF_036245765.1. Lineage (NCBI taxonomy): Eukaryota > Metazoa > Arthropoda > Insecta > Hymenoptera > Encyrtidae > Copidosoma > Copidosoma floridanum. Next base: position 2,362,070 of record NW_028321899.1, read on the forward strand.
TAACATTATCATCCTAAGCATTGAAGTTAAATCAAAACAGACTTGACTGAACCAATTAGACTTTATTCTTCAGTATTTGCAAAATATCTCTGTAAATTTTCAGGTAAAAAAAATATAGAAAGAAGCTATTAAGGTTGGAAAATCGTGAATAATACGTTTCTCTAGAAAATCAACATCTTTCATCGTCCATAACCTGGCTTTAATCAGATTCTTAAGACATCATAAGAAGGCAAAAAAAATGCTCTCTATGGGCTTAAAAAGTTTGAAAAGGCGCAAAACTCATGAACGTTTAAATATATGCCGAAATTGAAAAAAAACATCTCATGCCGTTTGGGACCGTGAAAGCACCACTTTGAAAGAAATCCTCTCATATAAAGCTCGTTTTAAATCTCTATCGAAGACGAAAAAAATTTGCTTTAATGAGACATTTAAGTTTCACAGCTCCATATTTAGCAGCATTTCGGAAAAAGCAAAAAAAAATAAAAAGCTATATAAGGCTAATTTTTCAATTTCAAAGGGTAATATTTTAGCTTTTTGAACACGTGGAGGGCTAAAACTTTGCTTAGTAATTTTTTCTTTGAGGCACAATAACGTACTTTGATTTGAGCCAAATTTTAGAACCCACTTTGCACGGATGTGGTCGAAAAATGTTATTTCAATATATATATACATACATATATCCCTATATTATATAGTTATCTGTGTGGGGCATTTAACATATCTTCCCACAGCCCCTCCACGGACCCCCCACAGCCCCCCTACAGACCCCACAAATAAGCTAAAATTCGACCTTTTTTATCGTGAGTTTGACATTTTCTAACTTTTTTCTTAGACTCACTACAACACTCCACAGCCTCCCCACAGACCCGCACACAATTTTGCCTTTCCCTCCACAGACACCCAAAACCCCCACAGACCCCCCACATGTTTAATTATGTAGTAATGGTAAGAAATAATTTATTAAAAATCGTAATATAATAATTATCAAATTGTTAAAAGTCATTGATAAGTATAAAGTTCTTGGTGCATTTAACTTTTTTTGTGTTACTATTATCTGAGAACAATATAACATTCGTTCATTTTTATACGTGCATATATGACATGATACAACTACATGTATAAATTAAGACGTTACATAATTGTTATATAGTAATTACCCAAGAAGTATTGCCTAATTCGAAAGGTTAAGTCAATAACCTATTACATTTAGCTCTATCATAACCACGAAGAGATAGAACTCTCCGCACCCAATCATAAATTCTAATAACACACATGTATACTTGTTTTATGTATATTTTAAATTTATACATGTTTTAGCGGTATCAATATTTTATACGTATATTTATATATACTATCTCAATTTAAAGAACCCGACAGTCTCTTACCTATTGCTCAAACATATAGGTGTTATAAAATAATTATTGTTGTATTTTAATACTGTAAATCATTAAATTATTTTAACAAAAACAATTATTGTAAAAGAAACACATTATGTCATGTATGTATATTAAATTATGAAATATTAATAAAAGACTTTGAATTTATTACCATAAATATTGCCGATTTATCTATGAAAATCATCCAGTAAAGTCAATAAATTACGTAAAAATCTCTTTCCAAGCAATTTTTTCTAGTTCTGTATTTTCTTGCCTTTCTACTTGAATGAATAAACTATTTTTATTTTTGTATCTTGATAAAGCCACTTATAATTAACCATGAGAAAATAAGGGTTATTTTAAATTATCGAAACTTTGACCTTGGAATTTATTTATTGTCATACCAAATGCGAAAACGATTGGAAACTGTTTACGATACAAAATAAACGGTAATGTTGAGGAGCTTCCTGTTTGTTGAGTTATTCTTTGAATGGAGACTCTATTTTTTATTTTCCTACGGTTATTATTTCTCCTTCTATATAATACTGTAACAATTTGATGATTCGTAAACGTGTTCCATTACAAAGTCCATCTAATATACATAAATTTCTCTGTAACATCACTATTGCACCAATTTTAAGATTTAGTTCATGAGGTGGTTATCCTTCACAAATATTGTTCAACATTTGCACCAGGAAATTTAAATAAATATTATAGTCTGATTTATTAACCCCTTGATAAGTTGCGTTATCTATACTAAAGTATGTTTAATTTCTCCAGTTAATTTTTAAGAATTTTATTATTTAATTAAGAGGTGTACTAGTAATGCGATGTACGTATACCACTATTTATCGAACAACTGTAGATATTAGAAAATATTTGAGAACATACATTATTTAAGATCTAATTTTTAAGAATAATAGAAGTTTTTATCACCCTTCCCCAATTTTTAATAATAATTTTGAAAATTCTTTATTGTTAGAACGAACATTGACTTATAATTTTTAAATTTAAAAGGAGTTTTATAAAAATGAAGATTTAAATGTTTGTTGGCATATAATTTTTCTATAACCATTTTTCTTATCACTGGGAGAATCTGAGAAAAATCACCTCCTAGAATAATAAATTTATTTCCAAAACATTTTTCAGTATTATACAAATCTTTCAACGTTCTATTTACTATTTTCAATGCCTTTTTTTGAATTATTGAAGCCTCATCCCAAATAATTAAATCAACTTCTCTCAATTTCTTTTTTTATCTGACCAGATTCTAAAAATGCACTCTCTATACTATTAAGATCTAAAGGAAGTCTAAAAGTTCTATGACTGGTTATCCCTTTTAGAAGCAAAATTGATGCTATGCTAGCCCATGCCATCATTTGAGAAATAAAAAAATAAATTAACGTTTTGTATCAATAAGTTTTTTCTGACCCTCTGGGACCATCTATAAGAAAAATGTTATTTTTTGTTCGCAAACAATGTAAAATATATTTTCCTCGTCATCATTCAAACATTTATACATCGAGTTAATCATTTTTTTCGGAAACGTATCTCTTAATCTATATCTTATTTTTTACTCTCCATTTCTTTGGTGTAGGTACATTAAAGCATTCGCATGGTTTATCTTCTGATTCTAAAATTTGGTAAATATGTAAAAGAGCTGTATCACCTTGAACATTTTCTGAAATTAAAAATCAAGCAAAAAATTATCTAAATTGATGTGGAAACATACTAGCAATTGCTTTTTAAAAATATCATCCATTTTTTCATCATTGTCTATTAAACTCATTGCAATTGCAGTATCTTTTAGGGTTTCATAAGTTATTACCTTATATGTTCTAATATGTTTGAACGATGTCAAACCAGTTACTTTATTTAATACAAGTAAAAAAAAAAAATCTTTTATGATCTTTTGGAGATACAATGTTTAATCGATCAATTGCAATATTTTTTATTATATTTTTTCTTCTTTACCAAATTTTCAGTTTATTTATGAACATGTAGTGTTCTGGAATGTTCACATACTTTATAGACTTCGCAAAGTCATCCTTTTTATTTAATTTAAACCAAGATGTTAACTGTATTTCGTAATCATCTATGACAGTTTCAGTATTATTTTCTTCAAATACCAGTTTTTGTTTGTTTATAAAATAAACAGCTAGACTTACAACTGTGTGTCTTCTACCGCAAATTGAAAATTCTTGTAATCTTAAAGCTGCTTTCATTGGACCTACATATCAAGCATCAACGTAACAATTAATTTCATCAAATATTTCTTTATCTTGGTCTTTTTATTTTTGAATTTTAATGTATGCTCTGTCACTACCTTTATGTATATAGTCATAAATATATTTCATGCTTTGAATAGATCTACGGAATTCGACGTTTATATGACATTTGTATTTCCTTAACAAAAACTTACTATACGGTACGACCACTGAATTATCTACAAAAATTTTATGTTTTCTCCAAATTTTATGACAATGTTGTTTGGAAGTATTGTATCTTCTTTTATATTTAGGATAACTATTTGTTTGAAATGAAGTTACGTTTGTAAAAGATTTAGGGAAATTTTTTATCATTTTTTATCAATCATACAGGGACTCTGTACTGTATGAGGTCTATGAAGCATGTGTTTAATCAGCAATTTTGTAAGCTTCATATTACCAGAAGGAATTTTAACTGAAACAATTGCATCAATTTGTTCAGGTGTAATAATTTTTTATTAGGATGCAAAGTATGTGCATGAGGTAGACCACGATTTTGAAATTCTATGGTATAGACGTATGCTTATACTTTACCGAATTTGTCATTTTTAATGATGTCATCCAAAACTGACATTAATTTCAAGTGGAATAGTCTAACAGTTAATCTTAAGTTTAAGTTTAACTGTTAAGTTAAATTAAGTTTCGCATATCATTAAGTGTTGTATTTTTAGGAAAGTTATATAAAATTAGCTCTCATTCTCTTTATTTAGGATTGCATGTTACTGTTATAAATAAATATGGTCTACCTTATTTTCTCATTATAGACATTGCATCTTGATAATGTTTCTGCATACATCTTGGACTTCCAAAATATTAAGATGGCAGTATTAAAAGATTCTTAACTATTTCTTTTGTCTCAAAATTCTTAGAGATGTTGGATGCACTATTAACAATTGCATCTAATAAACCTTGATAATAATCTAGTCTTAAATTTTTTTGATTATATCTTAAACAATTTAAGCAGTTACATTTAATCATGATGTAAGAATGAATAAAAAATTGTTGTGTCAGCTGTCCCCTGTTTATTAATGGATTAAAATTTTTTTTATTTGGTCTGTAAGACAGTCAAAACAGTAATCCTAAAAATAATCAAGCACATTGGGGCAAAGGTCACAATTAAAATCAACACCTCCATACTATTAATTATAACATATACATAACTAACAAAGTCTCAAACCTAGTCATCAAAGTCATTATTTTTTAAATCATTAATTATAAATACATGACCGTTTGCCACATTATTTAAGCTCTCAGGCAGTGTACCCTAATCGTCTTTTACAGGTGAGCCACAAAGACGAAATCTTACTCATTAACTGAATGTTTTAGCAATTGTAATATTATGGCAGTAAACACTTTTAAGGATGATATTACGATTAAAATAGATCGAAGAAAAAATTTAATTTTTCTTATATATTTCACCTAAATTTGACCCTAATACTAGTAGCGATCATTAGGGACCAATTATCAAAATTAATTAAAATAAAATAAGAGACCTTTAAGGGCTTGTGCGTACTAGTCACAGAAACCTGAAAAAATGAGATCTAATACATTGACTGACTTCCACATTCCCAGGAATTTTCTTGGTACTGGAAAACCCTTTACCTTGTACTAATTTTAATGTACATGAAATTCTGACGAAAAATAACATCCCTATTAACACTTAACAATATCGTCACCCAGCACTACATAGAGCAGTTTCAGAAGAACACGTAGCAAAAAAACTAAACAATTGAATTATTGAGCCTTCGCTATCACCGTATAGCTTACCTCTTTGAATTGTCCCTGAAAATTCTGATAGCCATAGAAATCTGAGATAAAAGATAGTAGCTAATTTTCGAGAATTTATTAGAAAATCATTGGCAATGCATATCCACTGCCTAATATCACAAATATTACAGGCCAGATGGGACGATCAGTATATTTTTAAATTTTTCAGTCGGCAAGTGAATTTCCAAAAATTCTTGTGGCTAAACATAAGTATAAAACAGCATTTACGAGATAACATAAATATAACTATTACAGACAAATGCCCGAAGGCTTGAAAAATGCACCTGCCATACTCCAACGACTAATGGATCTCATGTCAAGGAAGGTGTTAAATGTTAAAATGATAGAGTATTAAAATAATATTTTTCACGTAAAAGATCTAATAGACCATGACCATAAGGTTAGGTTAGTTTTTAACCGGTTAAGATTAGCAAATATAATACTCCAGCCTCATAAAGTTGAGTTTTTGCAGAAAGAAGAAATATTTCTTGGGCATATAGTAAGTCAACAAGGAAGTAAATTAGATCATAAAAAAATACAAGCCATTAGATAATTGCCCTAACAAAAAACTATGAACAATATAAGACAATTCTTAGGACTAGCAAGATGCTATAACTTAGGATACATGCGTTTTAGTAGAGATATTTCGAAAAAAGCGAAGCTATGATCAGATTTATTTAAAAACACGGATACATTTAAATGGACTGAAAGGCAAGAAAAGCGTATTTGAATACCAAAATACCATGTATGTCAGAAAACGATTTTAAAATTTTATGACTTTAGTAATACATTAAAGCCTACAACAGATATATCTAAATACGATATTGGAGCGATATGGAGCAAAAGATGAGTTCAGCCATCCTGTCGCTTATCTTTCAAAAACTTTAAATAAAGCTGAAATAAACTTTTCTACAATTCAAAATGAATGCCTAGCTGCAATTAACTCAATGCATTGTTTAGGTTTACATTTACTAGGAAATGAATTCGTTCTTGTAGCTAATTATAAGCCATTAAACTGGATGCATAAAAGAACAGATGCACAACAGTATTTAATGCGCTGGATGTTTGAATTCACTAATTATGAATACACTTTTTAATATTGATAAGAAAAACTCTATACCAATGCTGATAAATTATCGAGGACTCGAGTAGGACCATGTCTGTATGCAAAAGTTATTATAAATAAAGGATTACCATTATAACATGAGTTAAAAAAAAAAAAAAATAAAAAAAAATAAAAAAAACAGAACAACAAAGTCACACAAAAAAAGTAGGAATATTTTGTTTAACGGCTATCAATGCTTAAACACTGCCAACAATCTTGAAGGGGACAGTAAAAGAAACAAAACCGAGGAGTATGTCTAAATCGGCAACAGATGTACCTTAATTGGTGAGGGGCCATAGACAACCCTTTGTTCAAAAAACAAGCAAAGAATGGTCATAGTAAGATTATAGTGCGGTTGTTCAATGAATTTAAACAAAAATATTTTTACAGCCACATACATCATCTGCATTTTGACCAAGTATATAAAAAAATGTCACTAAATTTCATCAAAAGCTTCTAGCTTATTAAAAGTGAATTTTTCAGAATCAGTAGCCTCTACGTCACAAGCTACTGATACGAATACAGAAATCTTTGGAATAAAGCTAAATAGTTTTTAAAATGAAGAAATCCCACAGTTACCAGTCAAAGGTATAATAAACTTTGGTGCATCATAATGGACAAGTATAGTTTCTGAAAACCACCAGGGTGATACTGAAAAATTGTCAGCATAAGATACACAACTATTGGTATATGACCCTTAACAAAGTGGATTACAGCAAGAACTGACTCAACTAAAAGTAGACTTCAATACAAACACTGATACAAACTCAGACGTGACAAATACTGAAATCTCCGTTACACCCATTTTACTCAGCAAACGTTCAAATAACGACGTCTTTGAAGACAAACCTAAAACTTAACAAGAAAACTTAACCAAAGTCTTCAAAAATATTGAAACAAGTTTAACAATGACGATGAACACGGAAAATCTAATACGGATTCTTCGTTGGTAACCAGGTTTTCTAATAGAGACAGCCGTATCCCAAAACACTTATGACCATTATAATTTTAATAATTTTGTACTATATGTAAGAGTTGCATGTATATTAATGAGTAGAATAGATTTTAAGCTCCCATTTAATGAAGATAAAGTTTTAAAAACATATGTGACGATTTAAAAATTATTAATTACTTGTTGAATTAAATCAATTATCAATTATCAAAAATTACCTCTCGTATTAAAAAAAACACCCTTAAGTTCTAGCACACCCACACATATTAGTTCTTCTATTATTGCAAAGCCAGATGATCTAAAACACCGGACTTAGAGCAAATAACAGAAAAAATCCCGTATAAATCATATGAAAACAACAGCAAACAAACAACAAACCGCATTGAAAAAGTCTTCGTGGTAGAATCAGGGGTACTGACAATTATAAGAATGGAAATGAGGCTTAGCTAATAAATAATGTCATTACCAAAAGATATTGCCTTACATACAAAAGTGACAATATAATTCATTTTATTAGCAAAGATTGTCAACCAGTTACATCCGTCTCAAAACTTTTTAATCGGCAGGTGCCCTAGACTTTGAATATCTAAAATCAAAAAAATCAAAAGTAAGCCAAGTATTAGTGACACCTTCTAAAAAACATAGTAAACTGTTAACTGTTATAAAAAAATCACCTACCAATTTAACGACTTCAGAATGTCTTGCAATATAATGTAAATTACTCAGGAGAATATTTTTGAGATAAAGTCCTAATGTCTTCTGAGTTTCAAGAATGGATGATCGTACAGAAAAATGAAAAGCTAGATTCATAACAAAAATGTTTTTAATTATATTTGAAGAAGCATTGAAACAAATTACTTTTTGTTATGGTGAGGCTGATTTTCTGAAAATTTAAAAACGTTTGAAAACAATACAAACATTATATGATAGCCTTTTTGAAGAACATAAGAAAACTAACCAAACGAATAAGAAAATAAAAGACCATTTTTTTTGTGTAGGCATAAGAAATCATTTTGTTAATTACGTTGGAATATGCAGTAAATGACAAGAGAAACGATTAAACGGATAAAAACGAGAGAACCTAGTACTTACAGGTACACTGATTAAAGCTTTACATAAAGTTCTCACTAATTTTGTCAGTAAATACGGAATGACATCAAATGGTCATTGCCATTTTCTAACCATATAGTGTAATTTAACTAAGTCTATCATATAAGTCCCTGTACGAGATCTAAGATCAAATATGCTTGTCGATGTACTCGTGCGAAATCTTATATTAGTTCACAGTGTGTCTAGAGCAATTTTATGCGACAAACATGCTACATTTATATTCTATTTATCAAAACAATTCATAAAAACCGTAAAACCAATTATCTTACAACATTGGTGTATTCTTCCCAAACAAGCAAATCACTAGAGCAAAGTCATGCTGCTTAAGCTAACTTAATACGAACTTACTTTAATATCATGATAACTGGAATAATTTGGCCAAATTTGTAACAACTACATATAACACAAGTGTTCATACAGTAACAAATTTTACGCCCTATGAACTTGTACTTGGAAAAGGTAGTAATTTTTCCATTGAAGACACCTAAAGATTAAAGGTGTTGAACCTATCCATTGCATTAACAAGATCTTGTTAAGTGACTTTAAGATATGCAAATTATGGCAGGAAATCAATAAGTAAAAGGTTAAGTATATGCAAAAACAAGACATGATAAAATTTAATGTCAAAATCTATTAAACCAGTAGATTGTGTATCGGTAAAGAAAAAAGTACTTTTCCATAAAATTTCTCAATACTATAATAAATCCTTAAAAGTAAAAGCAGTTTTAGTAAGATGCAATTTGTTACTTAAAAAAAAACAATGGTGAAATCATATGAAAAGACACTAATAAACTAAAACTAACTCCCTAATACGAGTATTCTTGTACGAATTATATTTAACATGTATTCCAGAGAAAAACAAACGTTAATGCGCATTATTTTGACCATCCTAATAACAATTGATCTTGAAGGTTGCGTACATCAAAACTTAGATGATCATGCTAACTATAGCATAGAACCACTAAAAGTGAGTCCTGAAATATACTATGAACGGATCAGTTTAACACAAATCAAAAAAGTTGATTTAAAATTAGTGATATGTCTTGATAATAATAAATTCATATTAGAATAGACACCTTCTCAAGAATTAAATGACACCTTTTGATATTGTATTGTTAAGTTCAGTCATCCTAATTGTACTATCTATATGAAAATGGACTTCATGAATTTTAAGATAATATTATCAAAAAATCTCAAAGCAACACTACTAAACACAATGAAAAAAGTGGACGTAACTACCAGGACACAGTAACTGCTATGCCGAGAGTGACTGAGAGGGGAGATACATGGCAGCAGCAGTGGCGGTGACCATTACTCAAGCAAGAGATCTTGAGTCAGTCTCAAGGAAAGTCTTGAGCTGTGAGCCTGGGTGCGAGCAGCGAAAATTGCAGCGGTTTGCGAGTTTTCGTGGCGAGAAAGAAAGAGAGAGTTGAAAGAGTTTTGTGAAGGTGCGTAGAGTATTGAGAAAAGAGAGGTGTACGTGCAAGTCTAGCAGCTGCTGTGTTCTTCCAGGACAACGAGTTCTCCAGGTCAAGGACTACGGAAGCTGTTGAGACAAGAAGCAAAGGGTAAGAGAAAAGAGTAAGAGTGAAGCCGTAGGATAAATAATTTGGTCCAGGATTCCATATGACATTGCGCTGGGTTAGACTAACGGTCGTTTGACCAGGAGATGAAGTTAAAGAGAGTAAAAAAAAAGTGTAGCATAGACAGTGGAAGAGACAGAGAGAAGTAGTTTTGGAGTTGACAAGATAAGGTGTACGAGAGACTGTGAGGTGCATGTTTGGGAGTGCTGCCACTGTTTGAGCGCTTTGTTATATGCGAGGATAAAAAGCAGAGTTAAGCAAGAGAGAGAGAGTAGCTTCTTTAAGTAGATCAGAGAGAGAGAGAGAGAGAGAGAGAGAGAATGTGTGCGTGAGGATCGAGAGCAAAAGCAAGCAGGGCACAGAAAGAGAGAGAGTAAAGTAGTATGTGAGATTGGACGGAGTATAAGTGTGTGTATACTAAGCATGGGTCTAGGACCAGCCAAAGCCCCTCTCGGCTTAGGACATGCAGGACTAAGTGGACATGCGCTTGTGGCTTCCATGGTGTGAGACGAAGTCGCTGCAGCGCAGTCCAGGAAGTAATGTTACGCGTTGTGTTGTGTATTGTGTAAGGATACATAGTGTATTAGTGTTAAGTGGCTGGATAAAAAAAATGGTTAATGGTATTTCTTTGTGTTAGTTTAATACTTCTCCTCGTAGAACGAGAAAACTTCTGCATCAATTTTTTTTTTTTAGGAGAAAAAAAGACTCAAGGTGTAAGAGGGATAAAAGGTGACGTACATAAGCAAGATTTGGCAATGCTTTGCTGGAGCCTTGTTTTAGTTTTAGGTGAAGAGACAGTGTTACAAATGATATTAGCACTAACATCAACAACTTGCGTGCTGATCAGAAGGAATGTATAAAATTGTATGAACAAAATAGCTATATTTTTGCAATTGCATTAAAAGAACTGTTCATTACTATGAAACGCTATGAGTATATTTTAAAGCAAGTAGCTGATGGACATATTAATTATTTATAGGACAAGATTGAACTTCCAGTAGATATCTGATACATTTATAAACTTACCTCCAAGGAACTGAGGTTACTTTTCATAATATTATTTGTGCCTATAAATATCTGATGAACATCTTTCATATTTTACAGAAAAGTCAGGCACATACAAAGCTTTTTTCTTTTAATATAATTGAAACCATAGTCCAGAATGTAAAGAATCTAGCAAAGATCTTAGAATTTGTTGCTTAAATAAAGAATCTTTATGCTGGCAAAATAAACGCTCTAAGCAAGTTATATGTTGTGTATTAAGAAAATAAAGCCATGGTAATATTACATTTGCCACTCATAGATTTAACCCTTTATGTTCTTTATAGACTACATCCAGTTATAATACCTCAATCTGGAAAAAATGGATCTGCCTAAGAAAAACTATCATACCCTTACTCAGCAGTAACAGCACACTATAATTCGTGTTTAAAATTTTACTAAGTAACATTTAACCAATATGATAAAACAGTATATTTTACTTCTATATAAAGCGAAGTCACTAAAACCGTTATAATCGCTAACTCAAAAACTACTCGACTGATCTGGCTGAAATTTTGCATACTGATTCTTGACCCTTTGTAGATAGTTTTTAAATAGTTTAAATTTTGAAAAATAAATAAGCTGATGCTAAAACAGATAAGCTTAAAATCTTGTAAAAATGCGCTATTTTTTTACTTAAATTTGGTAGAATACGCTTGGTGGTGTAGAAGTAAGATTATTAATACCTGTAGTAGAAATAAATGGATCTGCTCATTAGCATTTCAAGCGATCTCCGATTACCATAGTCATTCACTGGCAGTGCATCAAGAGACAAGTTGTGAGCCATGCCGGTGAGTATCCTGGCTATTAATAACACTCTTTTTGACTGGACAGGCCAATTACGTTGAATTATATCTCAAACCAACAAGAACTATAAAAGCTACGTTTTAAACGCTATCGTCTCCGAAGTAATATTAAGAGACGTTTTTCTAGGGCACCATCTGCTTTAACGGTTTTAAGGTCATTTTTTCAACCAACCTGGTGCTGCTGGAGCAAATTTGGTAGAACAGCAAGCCAAAGGGAACAACGTCAAGGAGTTTGGACAGCCACTGGAAACTTTATCGGCCTACTCCCAAGTGGTTTGTCCAAGCAGTATACTCACGAAGGATTTATTTTCCAGGCCCACTTTCCCAACTAACAGTAAGCGGTTGCTTATTCAGGGAACGAACCAAAGACGAGATATTCTCCGGCCAGTGGCGTGCCTTTCTACAGCACTTTCTTCGTACGCATAATCTCTGGTCGTGAAAGTCAATCTATCTACAGCCGAGTATCTACCATCGGAAAAAATAGTTATAATAGATATTAGTTACAATAATAATAACAATAATAGTAATAATAATAATAATAATAAAAATAATAATAAAAATAATAAGAATAACACTAATAACCGAAATAATAATAATAATAAGGAATGACCGAAGAGCCACCAATTGTCTTTTTACGGCCATCATCAATAATTCCGTTACCTAATTAACCATCCATCTCATCAATTCTTGTTAGGGCCATCTAATGCTAAACTACTTTGTCAAAAAATTTATTCCAACTACTATTTCCGGTAATAATTAATCATATGGAAGACTATATAAAGCCAGTCACTGTGAATCTACATCAGTCATTCACCGGCAAACGTCACAAGCGGAGTTGTTCACTGCAAGGCCTGGAACCCTGGCCACCAACGATCCTACATCACGCTCTCAACTCTAAACATTATATCAGGAGTTACTAATTATCTCCAGCGTCTGCATTGGATGAAACCAACTGTGAAGCTATGAAGGAGAAGTAATCTTTAAGAAACAGGATAGTCGTAAAAAGACAAGCATTACAAGCCAATCTCACTATCTTCAATCATCAAAATGACTGAGCTCTCTAAAAAATGGTACCTTAGACACCAATGTCCCAGTTATACCAGGAGGAATTGGCAAAGTGCTTTACAACTAAATCCGATGATTTAGAGCATTGCGGTTTTCTTTCCGATCAGTCTGGTACTACAGCAGCAGGCCAGAGAAGATTACCATAAGATATCCTGACAGTCACGTTTCCTGGAAACCTTAGTCAAGAAAAAGATAAGTTCGTCGGTCTTTTTTAGGGCCATCAAACGTCAAACTACCTTGCAAACAAATACATAACAGCTTGACAAAGTTGAAAAAAAATTACCCTGAAAGCTCATAAAAGGTATAACTATGCCTACAGTCGACAAAAAGCAAATGAAAGAAAAACTTTAAATGCTTCAAATGCTTCGAATTAAAAACGTAAAGAAACTGACGCAGACCACTTATTAAGATTAAAATAGCAGCATTAAAATCTATTAATAAAGAATCCATGGCGTAAAATATTAGATTCCTATTATAATTCTAATGACAAAAATCACTTAAATCTTTTCGATTTTAAAGTTAGTAGAATCAAATGTTTTTGTATTTATTGTGGCAGAAAAAATAAAGAGGTTAGGCTCCAGGACTTTGTCATTCTAGTAATATGTAACTGTAATGGCTAGTAAACTGCATGAATTCTAAACAAAAACATTTATACTAAAACGTTTTTCTTATGAAAAGTGTCAAGAAAAGATGGAAAATTTTCAACTTAAACTATTTTAAATTAGGTTTTAACTCACTACATTGATTCTCTCAGTGATTTCGGGTAAGCTCGAGATGGGGGGGGGGGGCACTGGTGTTGTGACCAGACTTGCTCGGACTTTGGTCTTAAGTGTTTTATTTAAGTGCCATTCATGAAGTTATTAGAACCCAGCTCGTGAGCTTTTTTTGTTTTTTTTTCGTATTTAATAATAATATTTATTTAAATAATATGGGTTATGAAGGTTTTTCTTTATTAAAGCAATTTAATAATAATTTTTTCTTTTAAATACAATTTCATAGGGTCACTTTAACAAGGTTCAGCGTTAATTTTATTACTGATATTTTACTTACATCTATCACTGATTATTGTTACTGCTGCTTTGGAGTTCCCTAATGCTTCGTACTCTAACTATCAGTGTTTCCTTAAACTACACGAACGAATTTGTGGCCAGTAAGATGTTGCGATTTCTGCTTTCTCTACTATTGCTGGAATCACTTTCGGTGGGCCTCCTTTGCTATACCTCGCTCCTTAGCGTAGTCCAATACTATTGATGTTCTCGATACGCAATTAAGTTGCCTCAGCCAACACGTTATGCTTACGTTTGTGAGGTACTCACGAGTCGTGGGAGTCGAAAGATGACTAAAACCTTAGAGGACAGGTGACAGACGTAAGGAGAGCGATTTTTCCTCTTTATGGTGCGTTTTTATAGCATCAGAGCGAGTAAAAGAGGCCTTTGGTTGAACTAGGTCAACCAATAAGTGACGTTTTTTCAGACTACGTTAACGGTTGCACGATGATGTTATATGTTATGATTTTACATATTTGGAAATAACAATACAACAGTACCAATCACATTTTCTGACAAATGCGATTGAGTTTTTGGGTCAATGATGATGGAAGCTCGTATTAGTAATAGAAGAACGCCAAATACAACTTTAATTATGACAGTCAGCTTAAAAATTTCGAAATTAATCCTTCTGAGGATTTAACAATCAATTTTGAATATAATGAAGTGATGTGTGAATTACAAATTTTTGAATTATACACATTATTAGAATTGAACAAATAATGAGCAAATAACTATTCATTTATACATACATGCATTTTTACAATGAGGCTGGCTATATTCTATGTCAGCATATTATGAAGCGTTCACCTTAAAGTTAATACACACACGCGCACACATACACGATGTACGAGATCCTCTTGTCATACGAGCTTGCTTTATATTCACAATACGTCTTATCTGAATTTTGACGGACGGATAGTTTTTAGTTATAATATAATTCGTATCAACTCAAGATGTAACACTAGAGGCTACATGTGATTGGCTATAGAACCGTTAAAGAAAACCTATTTAATGAACGAATGTAAATTTCTCATGCTATTACAATCTGAAACAGGTGTATTTAAATACTGTGAAATGAAACTTAAGTTCTAAGAATTTATGGTTATTCTTAACATCTAGTAAAAACAATTAAGCATTATGTGTTCTAATGAAATGGATCGACGATAGAGAGTAAAACGTAAGAGTCTTTTCTGAATAAATAATAGGTGTAAGGAGAAGATCCACAAACTAACCTTTACTAGTAAATATTAGACCATCACTTAGAGACGAAATACGAGGGTGGATTGATAAGTTTCCAGCCTGACCAAGAGATGGTGCCACTAGGCCTACCTTGAGGTGGCGTTCTATAGTACCATCCTTAGATATGTTGTAGCTATAGTTTTAGTCCGATCGCCATGTTAGTTTAGGTTTGAGAGCACGCTGAACAAGACGCCTCTGTGTTTTTCGTAAAAATGGAAAAGCTGGAAAATCGTGCTGTCATTAAATCAAATACTTTTATTTTAAGGGTTAAAGCCAAAGGAAATTAAAGAAGAGATGGACTCAACACTAGGGACATCCTCCCCATCATATTCAACCGTTAAGCAGTGGATTTCCGAGTTTAAAAAGGGTCGTGTGAGCACCTCTGATGAGCCTCGCTCAGGACTTATCAATCCACCCTCGTACCTATCAAGTAGAAGTAAATTTGAACTCAACTATATTACATGAACACTTTAAGGACATTATTGCTTTCCGCGACGCTATGAAATCAATTCAGAAACTAATCTTTAATAAATAACCATAAACAGATTAAGAATTGAATGTACAAAATATACTAAATTAAATAGAAAAAATGCAAGCCTAAAAGTAAGAGGACAAGTGAACTTTTATTTTCATTTTAATAGATTATGTCATTAAAGCTGTCATCATTAATTATAGTTATAATAGCAATACTTATCAGCAAAGCAAAAAATTTTTCCTAGAAGACTATGAAGCGTAGTGTCTCGGAAAAATTTATAAAATTCTCTATAAATCCGTTTAACGTAAAACTCTAAGTAACTCCTAAATACGAACAAAAAGAATTCAAACCAGCTGATCTTTCTCTTTAATTTAGGTTTTGTTTCGGATGGCTTAGGCATTTTTTGTTTCTCTCTAACATTAAGAGAAGACTCAGAGTTTGATACCTTCACGCTATTCATTCCAAAAATTAAAAATAGACTTATAAATCAATAGTCATTTGATACTCTTTGCCTTCCAGGCCTTATGATAAGTCCAGACTATGAAATATCAGTAAAGATAAAATTAACATCGATTATCTCTTACATAAATTTATTTAACAAATAAAAAATAAAGGAAGCATCGAGAAAATACACATACTTCCGGATTTTGATAGTTTTATACATCGAACAATAACTACAACTCATAATAGTGGTTAATTTAATGAAAAAAATTATGAAACACTGAATATTGGGAAAGAAGTTCAGACACTTGCTTACTTTTGACACCAAATTCACTATTTGTCAAGCAAAAAATGTTTTTTCACCACTATCGACAAAAAGCGACAGTGAAATACCGAACACCGATACAAAAAGACTTAAGTGTCTTCTACCACGCGATATAAAGGAAACGAAAAGGGAACGACATTTCTTCTACTATTTCTCTTATTTCATAACCAAACAATAATTTTATGTTGTTTAAAATCAGTGAGAAAGATGGTCCCAAGGATAAGTTAAATACATGGATTATGAAAGCCCTATTTTAGCGTTGCAGAACTGTGAACTTCAATACTGCACGAGATGCGCTGAACCAATTGAAAGGATTGCAAAACACAAAATAAACAAAAAGTCACATCACCCTTTATGTTAACAATAAGTTGAGTTCATGACATATTAGAGACATGTCATAATGTGCGGAAGATAACAACAGACACGAAGTTGAAAGTTTTCACCAAAATCATCGATATACGAGGGAAAATAAATAGTAGAAAAAAATGAGCCTAATGATAAACCGTAATAGTCAATAAGCTACATTTTACGTAAAAAAAATACATTATTTAGTTAAAAGATTTACATAAATCTTATAGAAATAATGAGCACAGTTATGTTTAGCACAATCATTGGAATCAACAGAAAAACAAGTATTTAAGAGTATTCAAAGTGTTAAGCGACTAGTAGCGCTGCCCTGAGGGTTCGATTTGGAACTATATGTTTTCCCAAAGTATGCGTTCAAATCGTCGCGGTCGCAACGACGTAGAAAATTAGTTTTTCTATTTCCTTTACTGATTTAATGGATTATGTGGGTCAACGTTCACGCAAATACGTGGAAGGTGAAAATGTGGCTAACGCCAACCACATTTTTTACTGTGCTATCGAGGCGCAATCGTCCAAAGAAGTAAAATTAGTAAGTTTGTGTTTGAAGTCCACTGAAATATAATTAAACAAATAAAAAATTATCAGTACTACCGCGACGGTTTGAACGCATACTGTGGGGAAGCATATAGTTCAAAATCGAACCCTCAGGGCGGCGCTACTAGTCGCTTACCACTTCGAATATATCCTTATTTATGCCAATTTAATGTATTCACTTTATCATACTGACTAAGATTATTGAAATTAGGGACAAAAACTGAAGATATGTAAATAGTAAAAACGATTTAAAATTTTTTACGTACAAAGAAAAACCAGGGTGTGGGACTCAGAGTCCCGCGGTAACAACGAAGTTCTCCCATGTATGTAGAAATAACATGTATACTGTAAAACACAAAGCTCGTAAATACATGTGAGCTCAATATGTATTTTTTTGCGGGTAACGGTAGTGTATTTATGTCTTTCCTATACATTTTTCATGCATAAAAGGCTTGGCAACTTTTCAAAATAATTTTTAAGGTTATTGCTGGACAAAAAACTAGAAATGATTTATACATATTTGTAATAATCTCGCAAATATGCTACAATTTTTTCACTAAATTTCCACCTTGATTTTATAGAAAAATATAACAAGTTCAAATATATTAAGGTTGTGTCTTCACATAACTCAACACCTCTCTTTTTGTGTGCCACGATATTCTTTCCCTTTAGGATACCTGTAAGACTTGTTATTTTTTATACATCTTGCTTCCTTTTAAAAATATAGCATATTGTTAATATTTAAGGGTTATGTGCATGCATGACCATATAATATCATTTCTGCAATATTATTGTTCTGTACAAAACATAACATGATTTTTCTCATGATTGTCTCTCTTCATTTCATAAAGGTTCATCGAAAACATCAAAAATAGAGGTTATGTTTTTTCATGACTCATCTTCTCTGTTTTTGTGCGTCTTAATATTGTTATTCTCTTTAGAAAACCCAGAGCAATCGGTATTTCTGCTCTATTATGTTTCCTTTTAAGTATATGGTATATTTTGTAATATTTGGAGATTATACCATATTATAAATATTTGTTTAATCAACACTGGCTATCTGCATCGATCTGTCATACATGCGAAAGTTATGTAATAATGTCTTTCATTGCATGAATAATATGAACTAGTCTACAAAGTGTGTATATTATTTATTTCATACATTAAAATATTCAAATTTGCCACCAATTTTCTATTGCGGTGCACGAGCCTAGATGGGTGTGAGAGTTATGTGTCTGCATGTCGATCAAAAAAGTGCTCCAATTTATTCGAATAACATACGTTTGCAAACATAATTTTTGCATTTAACTCCTTATCAACTTCTCTTCAATTTATTTTTGTTCTTTTAGCCAGTGGAAATAGGTGTGCATGCTGTTTTTTCCTCTCTCTCATTGTTTTCTTACACTTGCTACTACTGCTCTGTCTTTTCCCTCCCTACGAGTGCACGCTTTTTTCTTATGCTTTCTGACTGATGGGTCACTGCACTGACTGGCTGGCTTTTATTTCTCTCTCTCTGTGTTTCCACTGCAGCTCTGTGTCTTCCTTCTCTTCTCAAAGTGCATGTTAATGTCTTACACTTTCTGCACATTCCCTCGTAACCCGTGATACAGAAATTTGTTCTGAAACCATGTATTTCTATACATCAACCCAAGCATTTTTTTTGTTCAATAATGTGCATGTACAAAACAAAATTTAATGGCATGATTATACACTCAAAACCAAAAGAATAAATTTGGGTAGTAGAAAGATGAAATTTTTAGGGTCGAAAGAATAAAATACGATTTTTATACTTTTTAAAAGAATAATATTCTGTTTTTCTACTTTTTAAAGAAAAAATAATGCAATTTCTTCTTTTAAAAAGATTGAATTTGTGAATTTAGTCTTTTAGAAAGAATAAATCCGCAACTTAAAATAAAATAAATATTTAATCGATGGCATTATTTTTTTTCAAAAGGCAAATTACTTTATTTTTGCTTTTAATAAGTATCAGTTTTAATTTTTCCTAGTAAACGACTAAACTTTTTGATTAACCCTTCAAAAAAGACTAATTTTAGGAATTTAGTCTTTCTAAGATATTCAATCGTAAGTATAAACTTTGGAAAGATAAATGCTTATCTTTTTGACTTTGATATACATATATAAGCTCATAAAGATGTCAAAAGTTATAATATAATGGAAAATGAAAAATTGGAAAAAATACCATTTTCAATAGATAAGGAACTTTTTTCATAAATACTGTAAGGCTTACGTATATACATCCCAAAAACGTTTTTGTTTCAAATGTGCCAAGGAATTTGCAAATATCCATTTATGACTAAAAAAAATTTTTTACTAATTTGGTTCAAAAAAATTTATTTAATTAATACCTGACCATATTCTGGTCGGGTAACATGCACTATTTATGTACAGTAGTTCATTTTTTTAAGAGATAGCCTTAAATAACCCTATGATTTTTCCTGTCCAATTTCTGATTGGCTCTGGACTGAAATACTGTTTTAAAAAAAGCTGCTGTAAGATTGGCCATTTAAGCATATTCTAAAAATTTTTAATCAAAGACAAAAAAATGATAATCAAGTCAAACAAAAATTATAAAAAAGTAAGGAAATTCTGTAATTGGAAATGTCATCATAATGTTTTTGAGATGCTAAGCTTATTTAATGTTTTGTAAACTGACTATTTCCTTACAAATACTTAAATTGCCATTGTATAACTGAAAACGTTATAATACTATTTCCTATTCCAGAAATGTAAGTAAATCAAATTTTTCTTTGCGTGGTGATTTTTAAATTAATAGTTTTTGACTTTTTTACTAATTACTTTTTTTTATTTAAAGTTTTGTACACTTTATCATGTTTGGAAGAGCAATTATACAAAAATTGTTTGGTTGTATTAGCTAATTTGAATTTTATAGTGACTGTACATGTAATTGCTTGCATCAAATTTAGACATTGAGACTGAAAAGATTTTTAAGCTCATTGCTGAACATCAAAGTAGCTTTCTCTAAACAGTGCTACTAAATCGATTTTTAATTTTTACTTTTCAAAAGTATTAGATACTTTACTCACATATATACACTATAAGGTATACTATTTACGTCGCTTACGATTATATTGTTATTAAATATGTTATTTACTCATAAAATAAGCAATATCATCTATCATAAAGACTAAATTGAGTTGTCTTTATTTGTACTGATTACAAGATAGAATTTAATCTTTTAGAAAAATTAATTTCATATACGAGTTTATTACATATTCTATCTTTAGAAATTCCCAAAACATAAAATCAATTCTTTTAAAAAGACTTAATCGATGTTTCTTCTTTTTTAAAGTATAAAAAATAAAATTTCATCTTTTAAAAAGATAAAATTTGTAACTTTTGTCTTTTTAAGCTTACAAATTATCGGAATTGATCTTTTGCAAAGGCTTAACTCATTTTTTTTTTCTGTAAAGTATAAACTATAAAATTTTGTTTTTTAAAAAGACCGAATTGTATCGTTTCATCTTTATAGAGTGAAAATTTCATGATTTAGTCTTGTAAAAGTCGAAATCGATTAATTTTGTCTTTTTACGGCCCAAATTTAGTGTTTTGGCTTAAAGTGTACATAATCAGCACATACATATACACTTACCTAATCAAACACATCAAATATTTATTCATTACACTTACAAAACTACACTAAATAAAAAATATCTAGATCAAAAAATCATTAAAGTAATGGCTAATGAACACTGATTTAGCATATTATTAAGGGAATGTTACAGCCAACTTATGCTAAAAAAAAATTGTTAAAAGCCTTAAAACACTTTAGTCCATAAGACATTCACCATGTGGTATGGGTTACGTTAGTAACAAGGTAGTTTTTAATCAACCACAAGAGATCAAATCAAGTAGCTTAGAATAGTGCCAACATTACAAGCGCTAATTCATGTTAAAATCCAAATGCTGGATGATAAATTGACCACAAGCTTAGAAACATCTGTAAATGTTTATAAAGAAGAATTTATTCATCATGACGATTTAAAAGTGTAAATTGTAATGAAAAGAAGATAAGTGTGATTGTAAAAAAAGTCTTACAGTGTTAGTAAGGTTTTTTGCAAAAAAATTTTATTTGGTCTGTCTGGTATAATTTTAAAGTAATTGATCTTTCTTTTTCATAAAAATTAAAATTGAAATAGATGACGTTCCTAAAAATTATGGTTTTTTAAAGTTACAGAAAACAACATGTACATGAGATGTTGTAAGGTATGCATAAGACGTGAATGTTCTACAATTAAATACGAAAAAAATGAGCCCATAAGGATAAAAAACGATTTAACACTTTTAAGGCCACAGCGTTTTGAAAAAAGTGTCGAATGTACTACCTAATAACATATAAAAGATTACATTAAGTTTGCTACAAATTTAACTTTGTCTACATTATACTAAAATCTAGTATTCCAGAAAAAATGTTTTAAGTAAAAATATTTATTAAAACTCTAGTTATAGTGAAAAATCAAAAGGACTGTTTATCGCATGTATCATTATGGCGTCATATATAAAAGCAGTATATCTATAGCTATTATTGTGGCTTATTAAAAATCACAATTTGTCTTTCATGTTAAAATGTAGTAATCAAGGGGGGTATTAAATTGCCTTCTATGCAAGACTTAACGAAATATGCAGAGAACTAGCCCCATATGCAAAAATAGCGTTAGTAAGGTAGAATACACTTGGCACTACAGATGATGTCTTTAACCTATTAAACTTGTAAACTTTACGACATTAAAAAAAGAAAAACAGTTGAACGACCTTAAAAAACCCACCACGTAAAAAGACAAAAAGAACCTTTTTGTGCACCGAAGTGTAAGTAGTTTTAATTACATGTACATTGACTCATAATAAATTATAATAAATACCAATATTCTTTCTTTTTGCACATTGAATGGAAGTTATAGTAGTCACATAGATTAATTTTTATCTACTTTATTCTATTCAATTATGCTATTTACTGTAGAGTTATTCCACAATGCTATAATAAATTTTAAAAAATACAATAATTTGTATACCATGTTTATTTTTATAATATAATAACGTATGTAAAGGAGGGTTTCCGATAGATATTCACGTATAAGGTAAGAATATTCGAAAGAAGAGGCAGAAGAAAAGTGGAACCATTTCAGAAATTTTTGAAGTATTTGATTCATTATTATCTATTTTTTACTGTAACTTATTATATATATCTTTATAAATGGTGACTTATGGGAACATTATTATGTAAAAAAAGGTTATTATTAGGACAAAATCGTACTTGTGCGGACTGTCCTCATAACTTTTCAATGTTATTAGTATATATTCTGAAAGCACGTAAAGTCCTCATAAGTCACCCTATATATATATATATATATATATATATATATATATATATGATAAAAACGGTAGAATGGTAAAAAGTAGATAATAATGAATCTAATGATGGCGATAGATTTATACAATAGAGTCTGTTAAGTAAGGACTTACGCAAATAAACTCATGTCTCTCTTTCTTAATAATAAAATTTAATGGCTCTTAAAAAAGTCATTTTTAACAAAAGTTGTCCCGAAAAAAAACCGACTATGTACTTTGCCTCTTGTCAAAGTGTCAAGTCACAGCTAAAGAAACCCAGTGAGCCTTCACATATAAAGTCAGCAAGTGCTGGCCCCATAGTATGTAGGGAACAAAAGTTTCAACTAAAACCTGGTGCAAGAAGGACTTCTTTACGTGACATGATCGTCCATAGCCCGCTGCTACTTCTTAGGTACAGTACTTAATAACCCAAGTAACTTGCTAAAAATTTACGAAGTGTTTTTTGTTTCTTTGTTTTTTTTGTAAGAGTGATTCAAAATTAATAAAGTTGAAACAAGTTTATAAAAGTAAAAGTTGTTTAAACTTTTTTTTTGACGATTTTTTTTCTTCTCACCAAATTAATAGTTGGACTGTATACTGGTCAACACAAGTAGAAGATTTTTTAAGCAAATGTAGGGAGTGATATCCGTCATAAGGTCCGTAAATTTATAGAATATTTAGCAAAGTAGTTCAAAAAATTAAGAACAAAATAATCGTTAGTCATTATAGATACAGCAATCAAGGCTTTCGACGGAAAGTATTGGCAATGTTGGTAAATAGAGAATAATATGAAATAAAAATTCTTGATCATAGATAAAGGAATGTTATTTGACTAGATGGTTTATTAAAAATTAAAAATAGCTTTTATACGTATACAACTGATATTGATACATGTATGTTCATATTAATTAGCAGATGTATACATAAAGATAGTGGCACATTTATTTAAGGAGGTTTGGAAGTTTCAGTGGGGGGGGGGGGGGGCAAGAGAAAACGTTGCGATTGCTTAGACGTTGGTGAACTTTGGATGATGTATATATAGGTATACACTATACTATGAAAGCTAGGACTAGCTGTTGTGCTCTTCCGGTGTGTAAAAACTGTTGCAACGGATTCTCACCACACACTTATTTTTATTATTTACTTTGTTTACCGGTTTTTTCAAAATGCCTCCAGTAAATGTGGAGTAAAAAGGAATATATGTTTTAAAAAAAGTGTTTGAAGCTAAATCCTGGGCTTTTAAAGTTGGACAAACCAACAAAATAGCGCTCACGGTTAATCAAGAACTTGACAAAACATCGGAGGGCATCAGAGGCACAGTGCCTGTAGAAGGTAACAGAATAGTTAACCTCCAACAGTTGGCTCAAAGCATGTTCTGTGTTATGTGCAAAGTAGAGTTGTCGATTAAAGGTATTGAAAAAGAAGCCAAATAAGGTTTCTTGTCTATCTTGTATATCAAGTGCAGGTAGTGTTTGTACATGAATGCTGTCACTACTGAAGCTAAAATCCTTAACAAAAAATTCAGTAATTTAAATGCCCAAGGAGTGCTTGATTAACAATCACTTCTCAGTTACTGTATAATTATATATTTACACAGTATAAACTAAGCAAACCGTCTAACTATTTCTAGGTGTTATGCATGCTGGTTTTGGTGCTACGCAGCTGAAAAAGTATTTGAGCAGAATAGAAGTTTTATTTTTGGATGATAAAACGTTCAAAAGTCATGAAAAAATAATTGGACCCATTGTGGAATTGGTTGCAAAAGAAAGTTGCACAGAAACACAGAAGCAGCTAATTAAGAGAGACTGCTGACATTGGAAAATATTAAAAAATTAATAAAGTTGATGTAAGTGTGTTCTCTAAAGTCTGAGCAGGTTTTAATATTCATGTTTTATGCAACAGGCTGAATCATTATCAATTCGGTCAAACATTAAGTGAATCATTTTTTATTTGGTGTTCATGATTTTTAAATAATTTTTTTTACTATTAATTTTATTATCTATGAATTAATATTTATGCTAAAAAAACAAGTATTTCTTACTTTAAACTTGATAAAATTTTATCTGATTTTCACAATGATTTTAATATATAGACCGGCTATTTTATAACACAATTTTTAATTTTTTTTTAAATGTATACTTAACTGTACTTTCTGATAAGAAATGAAAGTGAAAAAAAATATAAATAAAAAAAAAAAAAAGAAAAAAACTAAAGGTTCAAAAACCACGGTTTTTTTTCTAGTAATTTCCTGTATTTTTGTTTATGTTACAGACCAAGTGAGCTACATTAAAGTTTTT
This sequence comes from Copidosoma floridanum, assembly GCF_036245765.1. NCBI lineage: Eukaryota > Metazoa > Arthropoda > Insecta > Hymenoptera > Encyrtidae > Copidosoma > Copidosoma floridanum. The sequence continues at coordinate 2,387,232 of NW_028321899.1, forward strand.
TGATCATTCAAAAAGAGTCGCGGGATATAGAAGATTGTATTGTCAGAATTTTTGCATCGTATGATATGGGATGGAGCCAACGAGGTAATACTTACACATACGACAGCCTAAATGGGTATTTTGCCTTGAACGGTATGCAAACTGGTAAAGTGTTGAATTTTTGTACAAAAAATCGTAAGTGCAGATCTTGTGAAATTGGAGTAGCAACTGGTCAAACCAAATCCCATGATTGCCATTTAAATTTAAGTGGTAGCTCAAAAGCTATGGAAGCTGATGGAGCTGTTCAACTAATGAATAAAAGTGACATATTGAAAAATGCAAAGCTTAAAGTAGGGGTATTCATTGGTGACAATGATAGCTGTTGCACAGCAGCTTTGCAAAAAGTCTGTGTGCACTATATTTTCAGACAGTCTGATTTAAATCATACAATCAAAGGTGTCGAAAATTTGTTGCTGCAGAAAGTAGTCAAGCTAACAAGAGTTAAAATAACTCTATGTGTTCCAAAGCCCAAAAACAATTTTCTTACAGTATGGCAGAATCAGCGGAGTTTTGTTTTGCTTGCACAGTAGCTCAAAAAAATCATGGTGAATCATACTTAAAAAAAACTTTTAATGCATTGTAAATAATAACAAGTTTAGTAATAAATCGTCACATTAACAGGTAAAGCAGATTGTTGCGTTACAAGAGAGAAATTTTGAGTAAGCCAGCATTAAAAAAAAACAGATTGCAGTCAAAAGCTAAAAATTCATAATTAAGAAGTCAAAAAGAGGCTAAAGAAGGCGAAACACATTAAAGTAATATGGTTTTATTAGAATCTTTTAATGAAACAAATGTTGTTAAAGATTGCATTAATTTCAAAAAAAAAGGTTGTAATTTTAATAACTCTGGGTACGCAATAGTTTTTTTCGGCCTTGAAACTAAGGGATTTGCTGTATTAAGAGACATTCTGCAAATATGTATCATGTCTGAATCTACTGAATTTAATTGTTTCATCATGCTGACAACTGCTATACATCCAAAAGCGTCTTAGGTTAATGGCAAAACTGTTCAAAAACAGTTGTTTCAACGAGGTAAGAAAGTAAACAGTATTAGGAAAAATTTTGCGTTTGCTGAAATGTTAGAACACTTGCAAAATTTGAATAAAACATGTATTCTCGTAGCTCACAATTGCACTTTTAATTTTACCCGGCTTGTATTTGTTATGCAAATTTAAATTTAATTGATAAATTTGGGCAAATAGTGACAGGATTTTCCGATACTCTGCCTTTATTTAAAAAGAGATTTGCAAGTACAGTATCAAATCATAAATTAACTACACTTGCCTCTGAACTCTTAAGCTTACCAAGTGATGGAGCTCACGATGCTCTTTTTGATGTTTTATTATTAGAAAAACTGACAATAACTTTTTTCACCGTACATAATAATACCAACAGTATTAAATCTGTTAAATAAAAAGTAGAAAAGTTAGAGATGAGAGCAACAATGAAAGTGAGCTTACAATAATATGTTAGCATGAAAAACATTTTAAGCGAACAAATGACGAAAAAAATAGTTAGTTTCGAAATTAGCTACGATTCTTTCGTTTCAAGCTATAAGACTTGTGGAAAAGATAAAGCGTTAGAATTATTGAGAGGTAGCATGAACACAAAACCTCAAATTATAAAAACCAAAAAAATTCTTAATGTTATTTTAAACTTTCAAAAAAATGAAACTTCTGATTGAGAAGTATAAAAACCAAAATGAATGTGTATGATAATCTGATAAGTATTAGACGGAGTAAATTTTTTTAATATATAATATGTAAAAAATAACAATATTTTTGATACAAAGTTTACGATGCGTACAATATATTTATATCTTACACTACTGTTTACCTTTGCATGACATTTGCCTCTCACGATAAATGATATTCCTACAAATATTTATTAATGTTATTAGGATTTCATAATACCTAAATATATACATAAATACGCGAAAAAATTCTAAAAACTGAAACTATAAGAAACAAAAACCTTCACTTAACCCACACACGTGTGTGTGTGGGTGTGTGTGTGTGTAACAATATGTATAAATGTAATGGATAAAAGCAAGGGAGGGATTAAAGATACCCATCGTAACGTTCAAATAACTTGGTATGTTTGGTACGTCCTTGCATTCTGCGGTGTTGCCACGCTTGCACTTTCTGTAGCAGACAAGCAGCGCATGTAACTCTAGTAAACAACTTCCATTCTCGATATCTTAAAAAAATGCCGGGCAAAATCTGATTTTTTTTCACTAATGTCTTCCTTTAGTGCCAAGGTACCTGTATAAACCTCATTTTTTGCTCCAACGCATTAAATCATTCTATATTTTTAAACAAAAGACAACTGAATTCCGTCCGTCCATAAGAGCTCATGTTAAGTTAACTATTTTCAACATTTTATTTCTAAATAACTTCCCTCGCAAAATATTTGAAAAAATTCGTATACATGCAATACTTCTTCAAGAACAACACATATTTGTTTCAAAAAGGTTCTCCATTTTCAACTTTTTTCCCAAACCTCCTTAAGCACTTCTAAAACTATCAATGCATGCTCATGCTCGATAACAGATTTACAATCAAAATTCACAAATTTTTACTTCAAGAAAATTTCTTTAGAAATAAAGAAAAATAGAAAGATTGGTTGAAGCTCAGTTGACTAATCCACAGGCCTTAGTTGGCAGGAATACAGCTTCTTAAGTGGGGCAAAGGTACGAATCCTGATCAGGGTAATTTTTGGAAAAGTTTATTCAAGACTTGTCTCCGTTCGATATTTAGTCCCAAGTCTCACAGCTGGTTCTACGTCACAAGATGACGCAGGGGACACACATCACGGATGCTCTTGGTAGGTGCGGGATTAGTTAGTAAAGTAAAGGGTCATAGGGGTGGAAAAAAATAGATATGACCAGGAGGAAAAATGGAGATAGGTTCTATAGGCTTTCTAAGTTAGTATAGACCTTGTAAGAAAATTTTGGAGACTAGGAGGGGAAGCGAGGAGAAAACGAGATTAATTTAATGGGACAAAGGGAGAAGAGTAAGGGTTATGGCATAGTTAAGTACTGAAGACTGAAGGTTTAAGCCTTTTACACTACGATGATAGAGGGTGCCCGTAAAAATCAACTTGAGTGGTGCATGGGTAGAAGAAAAATGAGAAAAATATCTTTTACGGGTACGGATCAAACATGCAACTATTTGTTCACTACATAGTTGCTGTGGCACTCAAGCTACCAAAGAACCGTACATTCACTCGCACTGTCGGCGTAGATAATTTATTACTTCTTATTTTTAACTGTTTTTTTACCTAAAGCTCGATTTTAATAAGTTTATGACTCTTACGCTTGCAGATAAGTTAAAAGCTAATTACGTATCTTACAAACGTACAAGCAATATTGATACACTCGTTTTTGTACCAATTGGCGCATGTAAATAAATAGTGGCACTTTCAATTGAGCACTCTTAAGACTATCTATGCATGCCCATTCTCAATCAAAATTATATTACATATTAACAATAAAAATTATAATATTTTTTACTTTAAGAAAGTTTTTTTAAAAATAGATAAAAATGATAAGATCGATCGTAGCCCAGTTGACCAAGGTGCTAGTCTTAGTTGATGGTGATACGGCTGCTGAAGTGGGACGTGGGTACGAATCCTGGTTGTTGCAATTCTCGGAAAAGTGTATTCAAGAGTTGTTTTGCTCTGATGTTTAGTCCCAAGCCTTGCTGCTGGCCCAACCCACAGGGTGATGCGGGGGCTACATTTCACGGAAACCCTTGTTAGGTGTGGGACCAGGTAGTGAAGTGAGGGTTAATATGGGCAGAAAGAAGAGGAAACATTACTACAAGGTGATCTGAAGGAGTCCTAAATGAATACAGATCTTGGAAAAAAGTTTTGGAGACTAGGGTGAAAAAGAGGGATAAAAGAGGTTAAATGCGAGAAATGAAGAGGGGTAAGGGTTATGGCATAGTTGAGTACTAGGGACCAGAGGCTTAAGACTTAGGACCAACGACCTTCACTATACGGTGGTAGAGGGTGGCCGTAAAAGTCAACTTGAGTGGTGTACGGGTGGAAAAAAAATGAGAAAAATATCCTCCTTAGATTTGGATAAAAGATTCTACTTCCTAATAAACACTGTGATGGCTAAATGCTGACACAATGCGTTCATGCTTGTCGTAACATGTTGTCACTTAGATGTCTAAGTGCGTCCACATACGGTTATCATTATGCCAACATGGCGTGACGGAATTGTATGCTGTCAAGATGCATGCTTTGTGCTCAATGTTTTGTGGCCATTATGGCACCATGCGAAATGCATACGTGCACTTACCTAAAAGCAATAAATACATGAAAATAATCATTTTAATTTTATTAATAAATATATAATACTTTTAATTGTGAGAAATAAATTATTTATTAAGAAATAATCAAGCTTCGTCAATGATTTACGCATACATGAGTAATATACACAAGTTATTACATTAAACGAATCTGATTTTTCTGTTTATAAATCAGGATGCTTTAAAAGTCTATGTCAGGATCATTTTTCAACTCTGCAGTCTCATCTGCATTTAAATCTTCGATCGTCTTTTTCGTTGGTGGCATCTTGTTCTCCAGTGTCTACTCGTATTTATATTAAAGTTGTATATATTAAATCTTTCACCGTTGAATAGTAACGTTTTTATAAATGTTTCAGTAACAAACTATTATAATAGTTATAGTTCATATTAATAAAGAGAAGAAGAATTGTACTTCTCTGATAATGTTTGAAAAATAAAAGCGAATAATGACAGTACATGCCTCTGAAAATCAGCTCCACTTGTGAGGACCATTGGTAACCTAAAAGTACCTTTTTATTTAAAGAAAAAAAAATTAGAAAGAAAAACAAAAGACATTACTGACAGTTCTTAAATATGTTTTACATTTAAAAATTTTTAGTCAAATCTGAGAGATTTTCAGAGCAATTTTTTTTTTTAATTGTAATAAACGTTGATGTTGGATGTTAATGATTACAAAGAATTTCTTAGTAACGAAATTGTCATATTCATTAGAATATAATACATGCAATACAGCTTACAAGAATTATGAGATAAATCCTAATTTAGGCTTCAAATTCGTCAATTCTTTAAAGTAGCTGATAACCAGTATTTTCAAGTCAACTGTTGACTTTGAGCTTATCTGACCGTTTTACTATTATTTCTATTTATAAACTTACATCACTCAAGAAAAATGACAGCATTTTGAAGGTATGGTGTGTGTCACAGGAAGCAACATCATGAGCGCACTGTAACGGCACTGCATGTCAGCATGCCATGATCTATTATGCATGACGATGCAGGTGGCAGTACAATGATCATATAGTGACAGCATAGTGTGGTAGCACGCCGTAGCAAATCCATGGTGATGCGGTGTTTGTTGGGTTTCTGTTTACTACATGGTCGCTTTATCACGTGAGCTACCAAGAAATCGTACACTTACTCACACTGTTGGCTTAGATAAGTTTTCATCCTTAAATTTTGAGCTGTTTATTAACCTCAAGCTTGATTGTAACTGGTTTATAAATATAATTCTTGTAGACAAGTTAAAAATTAAAAAAAAATCTTACAGGTATAGAGGGAATATTCACACTTTTATCTTTGTACCAATTGGTGCATATATGTGGATTGTAACTTTCTTATGTAAGCACTTTTAAAACCATCTATACATACCCTTTTTCGATGGCAATTATACTTAAGATTCATAATTCAAATCTCTAAATTTCCTAGTTCAAGAAAGTTTCTTACAAAATTAGTAAGTATAAGACAGTTATATGCATACAAAACATGCACCAGTTGTTACAAAGATAAATGTATCAATATTGAAATCAAGCTTGAGGTCGAAAACCAGCTTAAAAGTTAAGATTAAAAACCTATCCAAATATAAGGTGTTTCTATAAGAGTGCTGCTATCTATATGTATGTGCCACTTGATACAAAGACAAATGTTGGAATATTGCTTGTTTACCTATTAGAGCCATACTAAATTTCTAATTTGTCTACAAGCATTAAAGTCATATACATATTTAATTTTTCTTTTCCTGTACCTTATTTAAGATCAAGAATAAGTGGGTTAATACAATTATTATTTTAATGCTTAGTGCACCTAAAGTAATCTCTTCAGACAAACATGCCACAATAATATGAAGTTTAATTGAACTTATTTTAGGATATTGTAAGACAAAACTTTCTACTTAATCCGAAAATACTATACATGTCGTAAGCCAGTGACCTTGTACATGCTAGCTCAGCATTGTATACACTTAAACATACAATATTTTATGGAAAATACTTAAGGATTCAACTAAATAACTTACATCGTGAAATCGTCCCCTAACAATAAAACTTGGAACGTGAGACCCTAAGAACTACCCTTTTCCTGACTCAACATTTCCCAGATAAATTCGCATTTAACAAAATGAAAGGTCCTGGACTCTTGGCCGTAGTAGCTTAAAGTTATGCAGCTAGTCAAGTATATTTGTGTTGAAGTAACAGTGAAGCCAGACGAAAGCTGTTACTAGTAACTAAAAGAAAAAAAAGAGAAAAAATATGTTTCTGGAAGCTAAAAACACTTTTACTAAAAAACTCCTTGACACGTATAGATGGTTACGACATAATCCCGATAATATTTAGGATCATTAACACCTGAGTAAGGTCGTCATCAAAAGCGAGCCTCACACAAGCACCAGTGATAATAAAACTTACGACAAATTTATTCTATCGTTCCACCAGTCCCCTGAATGTCGCCACTATGGGCATTTACAAGGAGAAGGATTTAAAGTGGCTGTGTTAGAATGCCATGTCCCCAGTCAAACGCCAAGCATTTCTTAATAATGTCACCAGAAAAATCAATGCATATCTTATTCTGTATCAGGATAGTACACTATCAAAACTTTTAAGCGAAGATCGACTTAGTAAATCCACAGAATCAACAGTCATCAAGTGTTGGCAAAGGCTTGACAGCCTCATCGGCTCCATCAGTGCTGGCATTATGATCATAATATTTTGCGTTTAACTAATAAAATCCTTTCTCGACGTTATAACTTGAGCATATGCCCTCTATAGAATCTTGGGCTGATCACACAAGATTCTCGGAGCCGTTTGGCTCACCCTTACTTACTACATCCTCAACATCTACTACACTAAAACAAAGATCGATCTAATTTATACTATACTAAGGAGCCATTATTGTCATAGTGTCTTAACTATTTTTATGTTTTTTTTTGTAACGCAGAAAAAACAGCAGCGTATTTTCAAGAATTATTCTTATTCCCTAAACACGATAAATTTACATACACACTTTAACGCATACTTAACACGATTTTTTTGTGTATTATTGACAAAAAAAAAAATTATAGATCTATTGGAAAATCAAACAGGTTTATCTTATAGTAATTTTTCATATAAACAAAAATATGACCTTGAATGGATCTTATAAATCCAATTTAAAGTGACTTTTTCATAAGGTTAGATGTTAAATTGACAATTTTTTAAACCAAACGAGTTTAAAATCATACAGTTAAACGATCTGCTGTTATATGAGGGTATTTCTTATTTTTGTAGTAAGTTGTTTTTAAACCATCAGAAGATTCAATCAAAAAGCACAGTCTTTTATTGGCCAGCCGCCATATTGTTTATATTGTATTGTGCTATGAAATATTTTTGATGCAAAACATTAACATTTAAGACGAGGTTTGATTTTATGCTTGGGCAGTAAACATTTTCAAAACTTTTTCTGTCACGTCAATATAGATACACTTATACCATTTTCGCTCTCTACCAAGGAGCGCTGAGCTTACGCTGCTGCCAGCCAAAATATATAGATGTACTAAATCATATTCGGCTACAAGCAGTTAAATATTCATGTGCACGCCTACACACACACACACACACACATGCTGTGCACGGCTGCTGGCCAACAAGTGGCTAGTGCTGCATGTTTATGCTGCTGCCTGCGAGAATATGGGTCTGTATAAATTAGAGGTGAGGCGAGTGGTCCACAAGCCACAAGGAGAGACTAAAAGAGATGACAGTTGCCGTCCATTTTTGTGTGTATTAGTTTTTTTACATTGGTTACAATTCACGCTTACATAACCTTACTTTTCAAGTACGTTGGTGTTTATACTTCACCAAATACTAACATTAATAAAATTATTCACTTTTTGTAGTTTAATTTTCTACCATATTCAGATATCGGTTCTACTGCATAGCAAAAAAATTACAATTTTTTGTCTATAATTGTTTCTGGAGATTTGAACGATAATTTCAATAACGAAAATTTGCAGCCCTTAGAAGGTTATCCTGGTACAATACGCGTTATAAATTTAGTGTATCAATATCCAAGCTGATTGTACACCCTTTTCTTTCTGTAACAATAAATTTTTATAGGTAAATGTACTCGCGCAAGCGCAGTTCAAGTCTAGTCATCTGTTTGCTTCGTTTTCATCAAATTTTTAGTAAAGTGTGTTACTTTACGTTACAACATCTCAAAAACTATAAAGCAAGGCCCGCTAAAATTTAGGACAATACTTCTTTATACTGTCAGCTTCAACATATTAGTTTCTTACATAAATCTATATAAAATCAAACGAGTTCTATTAGAAAACTTGGTAGCAAGCTCACGACGACCTCTTCATAAGAGCCCATGTATAACAGAAAAACTTTCTAGCTGAGAGCTAGTTCCTTAAAAATTTTTCTATGTAATGTGGATTGATAAAAGAAGTGTCCTGAAACTTTTTTTAAAACTTCTTAAGAAAATGAAGTATCACGATAACCCCCTCAATAGACTTTCTTCATGATTTTTACGTTAACATGTTAATAATAATCAAATCAATCTACTACCACAGGCAGTACCACTATAGACAAAATTTTTCTGAGACTTTTAAATAAAATTTTATCCACAACATTTCTTTCTTTCGATAGCTACCACAAACCAATTTTTACCATTGTAAAGCGATGAACAACACACTTTGCAATGAATGATTATGTAGATATTTTTGGTTTTATTTTTTTTGGTACTTTTTTTGCATTATCAATATTTTTTATTAAAAAAAATGACATTTAATTTCGCATTTTTTTATTTACTAAGAACACAACTACTATTTGTAAGGTCAACTTTTTCAAAATTTAAAGCTATTAAATTCTTTGGCATTGCATGTTTTAGAACGCAATAAGAAATAGTAGCACATATCCATGTGCATATTTTCATATCTTTCTAGGGTCAAATGCTATACTACGACTGGCTCATAAGTATTCTGTTATTATGTATTGGAATATTCATTAAAACCACACCTAAGTAACGTAAGTATACTTATTCCAACGATAATTGCACCACTTTTGTATAAAATATCGTTTCATACGAGATATACTTATATTTAAAATTATACTACTTGCTATATAATTTTCTATAAATGTAACTCCTTACTTGGGTACCCAAGCACCCACTGTCTACTGGTTTTTGGTCTCGGCTACTCAAAACGATACATAAGCCAGGCACCCATTCGTAAACAGCAGTTGTATAGTTAATCAGCAGGTAGTTAGACGACACTATCAAAGCCTCCACTCTTGGATCAATCACCCTCTCCAGTAATCTTATCGGCCAGATTTACCAGTGCTTGAAGAGCACTTACACCTTTGTTAGCTGCCACAGCATTAACTCTTTTTTTTAAATTATTTACAACCCATTACTTCGCCGTTACAGGACACTACTCACACACGTGCAACGTTCAGTCAGTAGAAAAAACATTAAAGAGAGAGTAAGTGCAAAGGTAGAATGAAAATTTAACCAAAAGTACATGAATGTACTTCAAGTCGTGTTCTGTAATACGAGCCAGAACGCGGTATTTATAAATGACATGTTTCCTCCTTCATTGATTTTTCTGGTTCCCATCGAACGATTTTCACAACCACTTCTAAAACAGAGGGCTTTCCGCTGTTTTCAGAGAGCCTGGCTCTTTTTTCTGAAAAAGCCCAAAGTTCCAGAAAAATAAGCTCTGTCACGCCCCAGCGTTACATGTTTTTGAGACTATTTTTGGATATAAACTGTGAGTGTCATGTAGGCAACTAAGAATAAGTGTATACTAAGGGATAGAAGTTGGTGTATAAATGAAATTAGTATAACCACAGTTAATTCTTTTAAACTCATAACTTATTGTGCGTGCATCTGTGCGTGCAATTGTATTGCCTTCACACATGTACATGGACTTTTCTCCGTGCCAAGCAGGTCTTACTTTCCTTTAAAATTCATACTTACTGATTCTATTATAGAGAAAATAGTGCTTTTAATCCTAGAGATACGAGAAAAAATTGAAGGAATCGTTTAGTCTTTGATCACAATCTATCACTTATCATTGTGGAGTACTAGTTATCTAGCCACAGATATATACGACTAACAGTTTTTTATTAAATATTTAAATATTTGTAGAAGCCACATCTTATTACTGAACATCCTTGATCCAATCATAATTGCACCACCTTCTATAAGCACGTCATAGCAGGTTATTTAAATTATCGTTAATGTGTAAGAGAATAAACTGTATTTGCAGACTATTCATAACTTGTTAATGTTAAAATGCACCATATTTTATAGTCATTACATTAATAAAGCTTAGATTTTTGTTAGTGACCATTAGTCAATATGCATTAATTATTGTTTAGATGGTCTGGTTATCAATGCACGATGCATGTAAGACTAAATTAATAGCAAAGTCTCTCAATCTAGGCACACAGATTTTTATGTTCTCATAATTATCTTATAACTTGCAGTGTTACGATAATCGTAGCACTTTGCATTGACTCTAACGTAATTTATTCTAATTTTTTTGTATGGTCATTCTTTACAAATTTTCTCTGCGATTAAAAAAGGTACTCAAAGTATAGTAACATGAGCAACACGAATTTTTTGAATGTATGGATACTTATTTTTATTTAAGAAATAAAAAATTCAATTTTAATTAGACATCAGTATTTATTATGACTTTTGACTACAAGTTTTTAATATCATTTGCAAAGGCTTACACCTTAGGAGTCACGTTAAAAAGTTAAGAAAGTAACAATAGTAATAAGAAATGAAAGTAAAAAAGATGAGGAGACAAAATGTAAGAAAACTAGAGATAAAAAAAATTCACCAAGAACAAAAAATACTTAATGAATTGTGTACATTAAGATAAATCATACTTGGAATAGTTTAATAGTACAGCAGCTTTTTTTCTCTTTTTTAATCCTTGATCTCCACGTAAATAAGTTCATACTACTTTTTTTAGATGTAGGAGTCATAAAAAAGCTTTACTTTTCCATCACCTATTTTTCATACGATTCCTCGGCCCCACCTTAGCCCCTTATTGTAAGGTGGGACTCTTAGTTCGTTAGCCGTTTTCTGTACAAGCTTAATCTATTTCAGAAACGAGGCAGATACATTGGGCTATTCTGGATCAAGTTCTTCCTACGGGATATTGACCGGGCTTGTCCTAATCCCCATGACAATCGGGATGGGCAAATTCGGAGCATTTATTAGGGCCCTCCCCCCTTTCAATACCATCCCAAATTCTTCCCAATCCCAAGTGTTAAAGGCCATAAGTAGTGTCTTCACATGAGAGCCAGATGTAAAGCACTATTAAATGAAAAAGGTTTTATGTATATACACGTATATATATAAATTAATCTTTACTATCTGCGCACTTTGTGTAATGATATGTAAAATCCTTAGTTGCTCTTAATAACGTAATACTGACTTAAAAAAAATGATTTCACTTGCAGTAGTATGCAGTCTACTCATCAAGTCCTCGTAGAAAGATAATGTAATTAAATATTCTGTAAATAAAACAATGAATACTGAATTGTAGTGAGATAAATATGTAATCTTAATGAATAAAACCTTTTCACTACTTATTAGAGCATATTCACTTAAAATAGGTTTAGTTAATACTCTGCGTACTCTGTGCACCACCTTGCAATGTATAACTAATGTACTTACATGCTTAGAAAATAAGAAAGTGTATGCTTCGTCTTTTATAAACTTAATATATTAAATACTTATCCTAAATTGACTTCATCTATTCGTTGTTTGCAACATTATATTAGCTTATAAAATTTAATAAATAAATATTAATAAAAGCACAAACAAGGCTTGTGTTGTATATCTATTGGTTGAGTTATCTATCTGTAAGAACTTTTACTGTCACAAGCAATTCCGGCAGTAATTTTCTTTCAATTGGTTCATGTTATGTTTTAGCAGTAGCAAAACTGACAATTATTGCAAGAAGAATGTAAAGGTAGTTTTAGGTATTTGAATTTATTGTGCACATTTGGCTATCCATCATACATAATTAAAATAATATACCATCTTAGAGCTAGATATAAGAAAAACAGCTTGATGCAATTTTTAGTGAGACAGTGTAGGCATTGATACGGGAAGAAACAGCTTCTGTTAAACAATATATATCTCGCTCTTTTTAATGAATCAAGTTGATGCTTCCTTTGCTTGTCACTTTGCATCTAGCTTCAGAGATCTTTTTTCATTGTTTTGGACTTTAGTACTAACAATTTGATCGGCGTAACATTTTTAAACAACTTAGAGACCAAGACGATGGCATGAGCAAGTTGCAGGGTGCGCCCTCGCTGCAGCGAGGCAGCAATGTACGATAAACTTGTAAGTAACTGTGTGTCACCACCTGGCCACTAGCAGATCAATAACTGTCGATTCATATGTTTTAATGAATTTTTTAGCTTTGTCTCATTCATTATAAGCAAGCTGAACACAGCGTGTACAGGCTAAAAAAGTTCCACACGCGCATGGTGGCCCACTTACAGTGAACTGCTAGAATACCTCTGCAAAAATGTTACGAGTGATATTTAGTTGTGATTAACAGTTGTAGATAAACTGGCAACATATCAATAGAGTTGTTAGTTGACTAATTATAGTCAAAACGTTAAGATGATAAAAAATGTGTTTGATGTTTAAGGCTTAATAACCACGTACGGCAAATTTATTTTTAAAGAGATTTTTGTCCTTCAGCTCCAATATACTTTGGCACAGCACTTGCCAAAGAAAAAATGTGAAAATCAAAGGTTAGAGTTAAATTACAACAGTCTTTATTTGAGCTTGGGAGAAATTTCCTATGGAAATCTAGCTACAACTTTTTAAGGAATAAATTTAGAAGATGAAATTACTAACAGCAGAGGTCTTGAAAAGATTGAATAGTTGGGCAGTGTGTTATTTCATAGGTACGTTACTCAGAGTATGATTTCGACGTTTTAATGAATATTTGCTTAATGCAATTACTTTTATAAGTACATTCATGATATCAAGCAATATTCATCGTAAAAAAATTCATCTACTTCCTCTGGCTATACACTTAGCTTTTTAGTAGTCTGCACCTCTGGGGCCACCCTGACGTCAGAGCTGACAATTTGCAGTTAGAAAGAAAGCTCGTACCTTTTTCCTTCACCTCCATCCACCACATTTTCTTTAATGCCACACTCCCCCTCCATCTGACTGTGCTATAGCTAAAGCTTCTCACCCACTCACCACCTACGGCCTCTCCCACAAGCTCTTGACTTAACAATAGCTACAGTCTTTTCCTCCACCATCGACTTAGGGGAGGCTAAGGGGAGATGACTCAAAACCACCACACCTTACCTACTAATTAACTTTTTTATTCCTCCATTTTAACTATACACAAACACCCCTATACATCCAAGTCATTGCCTGAGTCAGATACGACGAATTCTTTCGCATACATATAAGCTCACACTGTTGTCCCTATTTTTGAGCATTCTTGTACTAGCTTCAAAGTTTGTCTAACATTACACATTTCGTAGTGACAGAAAGTATTTTTCACATAGTAGTAAGAAGTATTCTCGACTGCCAAAAATAATTGTATCATCATAACATACAGCTTCACTGTAGAGAGACAACAAATAAAAAAGATTAAAGTAAAAAATTCTATACATAATAGACATGTTTTGTTATGTGTCTGTAAAATGAGAATTTAATTATTATTCGATTATTATACACGTTAGCTTAAAAACTGCACATTATACTATATAGTGTCATACACTCATTTACTTTTTTTCTCGAAGTGTGATAAGCGAAGCACAACTTCATACTGGATTTTGGGCTCAAGTGTATAAACACTTTTTAAATTGCAATAAAAGCATCTGGTTACGATATTAATGTCCAGATAACAATAATACAACCAAACAATTAAACTTTGCAATTAAGTTATAGAAACTGAGGACTCACGCAGTGACGGCTTAAGAGTGAAACACTTTAAGTGTCATAAAATGAGAATAATTTTCGGAGCTTATTTTACGATGTTGGGAAAAGGATCCCTTTTTTTCAAATTAATATGGAAATTTTTATTTTCAAACTATGTACCAATATTTAAATGCATTTGCAACATTGCCCTAGTCAGTAACTTCGGAAACTCCTATTTGTAGAAGTGCTCACTAATGTCACCATTACTAATCATCTTCCTCGTACTAGGTTAAAATTTCTTTGCATATTACCATAACACATTTTTTAAGTGCTTTGAAGATTTTTTTTCTTACTAGTAATAAGAATCATATATCACATAACTATTCATAGCTATAAAAAATAATTGTATCACCATAATATTATTAAGCTCTACGGTAATCGTAATCTGCATAGAAAAAACAAATGAAAAAAATAAAAAAAGAGGTCCTATATGTGTAAGATATATATTGTTATTATGCGTCTGTAAAACAAAAAGTTAATAATAACTTGATCATTGTACACTTAAGGTTAACAAATACATCTTACATAGCGTGATGAACCCACTTACTTTTCTTCTTGAACCGTAATAAGCCAAGCACGACATAATACTGGATTTCTGGCTCGAATCGTATGCACACTTTAAATATTTTAATATTAAAATCTAGTTGCAATAAAAATGGCTTAATGTTAATAAGATCACAGAATTTTTGACCGAATTTTTCTACAGAGTTAAAATATAGCCATGAAAAGTCTGCGATTATGTAATAATTGACTTTTTTTCTCTCATAACTAAAATTAGCCGTACAACTTATTTCTATGTAGTGTCACTTTTCAATTTTTTCTTACTTTATCCCTCACTGTTTGAACACTTAAATAATAATTCAATAACTGCTAATACACGTCGAAAACCTTATGGCCCTGCATAACAATAGATTGTTGAATTATATAATTTGTTGAAGAAAATCCTTTACGAACCAAATAAAGTTGAAACAGATATTTGAAAAAATGTTGGCACAGCAACATTGATGAAGGGTGAGGTATCACAATATGGCACCGAATTTTTTAACTATCTTGCACTAACAGAAATTCACCCTGTGACGAAAAAAAAAAAAAATTTTAGTACGCTAGAAGCACGTGCATGCAAGAGATCATGCGAGTAAGCGTATGTATGTTCCTGCAACAGCTCGTACAAGTACGCCTACGCTTGCACGAGAGCTTACGTGAGTACACGTACGCAAGTACGCGAAAGTGTATTTGCGTATTTCTGAGAGTATGTATGCATATAAGCCATACACTTATAAGCCCTCTCAAGAGTTCCAGCCTGTGCACACAAAAGCGTATTTCTTTATGCGTAATAGAGAAAAAGGAGCAAAAAACAAAAAAAGTGTCTCTTTGTTTCACCATCTCATTGCACAAAAGCAGTTGTACAGCACAGGTGTCTCCTTTGCCACATATGCAGGAGGGCACTATCCTCACCACTAAACTAAAAGAGCAAAAGAGAGATATAAGACATTGAATCTTGTCAAATAGCACAAGACAAAAAAGAGGGCACTCTTAAAGCCTGATATATATCTTCCTGTATTATGTGGTTAAATCATTTTGAGGAGACAATTAGCTCTGCCGACTACCTTTAGCTTCACCCCATCTCCTCTCTAAAATTCAGTAAATTCCCTTTGCTTTACCCATAAAATTTAATCCTTATCAGTACCCTTAGAATGGCCACTTAGTGGTTCCAATTTAATCTTTATGTTCAAAACTAAATACAGACCACATTTCTCCACTGATTTAAAAATTGCTTTTCTACGTTATTATAAGAAGATACTCATCAATTTATCTAGGCATTTTTAAATTTTTGTTTTGTTTTTAATTTATGACAAAACATATCCTAGAATGTTAAGGGACTGTAGTTTGCTTTCATAGTTAAATAATTTCAAACTTAAAATCATTACTCAAATTGCTCAATCATACTAAAAGGCATTGAAATATGTATAATTAGGTATTTATGAAAGGTTATTTCTACAACTTGAGGTTATGTAAAAAAAAAGTCAGAAAGTTTCATAAAATTATCTATGTAATACACTTTTGTTGATCTAAAATGACGAATATGAGATCTTTTTGAATTTCCAAAATCAAATTTCATCTAAATGCACTATTAATTCCTTTGAAAACTCCCAACCTAACCATAAATGGTAAAAATCAGAGTTTGGGCAAAAAGTTACACCACTTAATAATACAAAAATTAAAATAAATTATTATCAACAGTGAAAATAACACCAACACATTTGACTTAATACCTGTCAAAAGAAACCATTATTGTATATTCTGTAGGTTATATTAGTTGATCAAACCAAAGATTTTATTTTTTTTTGTTTTTGAAATCAGCTACACTTTACATTTCTACACAGATTTTGAATTTTTTTCCTATGTAATAATGAAAATATTTTCAAAAACTTATCATGGTTTTTTTTACGTTATTTTTTTTTTTTATTCATTACTTAACCTTTAATGTGAAGAAACTGTAGATAGCCCTGATAATTCAACGACTTCAGACTTAAAACGATCATTTAAATTATCTAATCATACGGAAAGTTACAAGAGTACATATATTTCGATACTCATATAGTAAAAAGGTTATTCCTACATTTTAAGGCTATGCAAAAAAACCAGAATTTTCGTAAAATTATCTGTCATACCTATCCTTATAGAACTCATAACCTAACCTTTAATGGTAAAAATTAAAGTTTGTGCAAATAGTTACACCATTAAAAATATAAAAATAAAAAAATTATTACCAACAGTTTTAATTTTACAAACATATTTGGCTTAATATCAATGAACGAAACCAACCACTTCATATTCTGTAGGTTATGTTAATTAAATAAATTGGAAGATTTTAGAATCATAACGACTTGATATAATTCATTAATTTAAAAATGGAACAGTACTAACTTTGACGATTTAAATTATTTTATTAAATCATGGTTACCAGTTTTCTATTGTAGGTTCTACAAATGAACCTTAAATACATTTAAATTAAATTTAATGCTGATATAACGATCACTGTTTCATTTTAAATCACAAGAAGTCTTTAACACTATTCAGAGCTAAACTCCACTAATCAAATGGAAGATACGTGTATAAAAGGTTCTTTTTGATGTCTTTGAGGTTATGTTACTCGAAAAATTGAAAAATTGAGCTGTATAGATAACTTAATTTGGTATCATAATTCTTATACGGAATAAAAACTTTTTCTGGTATTCTATAATAGTGATTTTTTCTTATATTTACCAATATTTTATGCGGTACACTTGTAACTAAACCTCGAAATAGCAAGAAAAAAAAATTTTTCAAACTGGCACACTCAAATGTTACAATTCTTTTAACGATTTCTAAAGATCTTAAAAAATGGTCTTCACATATATTTTTAGTACGATATTCCGTACTGTATTTATTATTTTATTTTTGAAATAGTGAATTAAAAGCAGAAAATGAAATCTTACAGTTATACTATCAAATGGTACACCTTTACCATGTAGCAATCTACTATAGCAACCAATATCGACCATTCCGAAATAATAATTATTTCTAAGTTAAAAAAAAAAAATCCAATAGAAGAAAAGATTGTTCGTGCTTTATCAAAACGTACTTTACTATAATTTTAAGTTTGAATCCAATTTATGTATGATAACTTAAAAAATTCTTGCATCAAAAATAAAGTTAATTTTTGATGCAAGAATTTCTTGAGTTGTCCTTGATAAGTAATTTTTGGTTTCACCTAATTCTTGCATACACATTATAGTTCACATCATCGGCAGTTTTGTCTACAAAGATATATGTTATACATATACCTATGTTTACTTTTACATGTCTGCTAGAGCTATGTATATCTGTCAACTACTCCTACTAAGATACACAGATATATTTCTTAGGGTCTAATGTTAGTCATTTGCTGCATTCCCATTTGTTTACGTAAAAATGTGTTGTTGTAGAGGCACTGTATAATTTAAAGTACTTGCCACTTATCAAAAAGATAACATTTATACGTGTAAGGCTGTTTAGTACTAATGAAAGTTGTCAAGTCTGTTTAAGCATTCTTTACTGTACTGTCATTTTAGTGCTCTGATGTTTATGCCTCTGTAAAAATGCGTGAAATGCTATTCAAGTATAATCTATATAATAACAAAAGTCGAGTTGCAGGTTATAGGTCAAGAATGTCGGTGCATCAGCTATGCCTCTTTTGCTAATCTTTTTCCCACCGACGTTCCTAACCTGCAAGCTGCAACTCGACTCTGCAGTGACGTTCCGTCGTGTACTTCTGCTGTATGTAACCAAAACCTTGCCTTGGCTCATTAATGGCTACCCAGTATAAAATATATACGTATTGTTTTCACATGTCTTTTTTACGTATTTATTTACGTGATTTATCACGTTAAAAAAACACGTATTTTTTTTGGGACATTTTTTACGTAAAAAATACACGTGAAAAAAACACGTGATAAAATCTCAATGAAAACATGTAAAAAAGTACGTAAAAAATCCAAAAATAACATTTATAATGATAAGGAATGTGTAAGACAGGTAACTAAAGTTGTAAATAAAATAGTTTAATTAATTTTTATTTGAACTACACTCGAAATTTGAAAATATTACATTATGAAAATAGTTGGTTCTACGTACGTCAGTTTGTTTTAATAAACTCACCCTCAATATATGAGAATAGGTGTAGTTTTTGTAAATAAAATATTAATTAAGGTATTTTATAATAACATTGGAAATCGATGCAAATAGTTATACTTTAATGAAAACTATCATAAAAGTGTCAAGTATCACGTATCGTAGACAACATTTTTTGAGTTCTATTTATTCTGATTTTTTCTAAATATTCATCTTAAAGTCATTATTTCACAAACTGATTATTTAACAAAAGAAATACTCAACAATACGTTCTTGATTAAACATAGTACAAGTTTGGAACCGCACAAACGTATTCTGCATCAAGAACATCAGAAGCAAGATGTATACAAACTTTTTTAATATTGATGGTATCGACAGCCGTTAATTGATCAGAAACATATATGATTTTTTTCGAAGGATCCTGAGTTTCTTCTACTTGTATTAAGTAACATAACGTATACTCTTTTCATTCTATAGGATCAACTAAGAACTCTGCTATTTTCACATAAACATGATCCACCGTTATTGCATAAGA
The DNA here is from genome assembly GCF_036245765.1 of Copidosoma floridanum. NCBI lineage: Eukaryota > Metazoa > Arthropoda > Insecta > Hymenoptera > Encyrtidae > Copidosoma > Copidosoma floridanum. Next base: position 2,406,728 of record NW_028321899.1, read on the forward strand.
GTTATCTGATCTTAGTGGAGTATTTTTACATTTAGTAAATAAACAGCGTTGCTTTACCATTTTTCTATATGTTCTAGTACTATCTGATAATGACAGTTGATTGATCCATTGTTTAGTGGTTGGATAATGTTTTCCAAATTATCTGGCATCAGTCAGCTTTAAAGTTGTTTTGGCATGCTTCAGATCTAAATAATAAGCGTATTCTAAAAGTTTTAAAGTAGGATTTTTATTTTGAACGTGCTCTTTTAGAAATAAGACACACTGACGCATAGAGATAGATCTTCTAATTTGTCGTATTACGCCTTTAGCTGCGTGAATCATGTTTACAATTTGTCCATTGCCACTTTCAAAACAGCTTGAATGAGTTAGCAGCGGTCCCCAGTTAATAGTACTTGCCGTTAGATGTAGTAATTGATGGACATTGTACGTCATAGCATTTTTTGAATACAAGCGTTCTGTATTAACTACGAACTTGCACAAAAAATCATGGGCTTGACGTGATTGTTCCCGGCTTATAGAATCTTGCATTAGTATATAAGAACCTCTTACCAATAGCTTCCAGTGTTCGGCAAAAGGTCTAAATGTTCCGAAACTGCTTAAAATGGGATCACTTAAAAACGTTATCCAGTTCTCATACACTTTTCCTTTAAAAAAATTTCTGTCAGTTATTGGTTTAGATAATCGCTGTTACTGATTTGGAAGCTTGATTTGTTTTAAATATGTATTGATTTTATTAATTTTTTCTGTATCTAATGAATATGTAAGGCCGAAAGCATCCAATACAATATCTTCAAATCCAATATCGTAAAAAACGTTCTCCATTATCTAAGTTAAGATGTAGAATATCTGGACAGAAGCCATTAACTAGATCAAATTTCGGCAAATCTGCCAAAATTGAAAGTCTTTTTACACCTTTTACTAGTCCTGGTGACTCAAGTGCTTCTAGTGCATGTAGAATCATACTCGCTTGAGTTCGTTGATCAACGCTTATATCTAGATGAACATATTTAATACAGTGAACTCTTCCTGATGCAATATTTAATCCTGGATGTAAACACCAGCTACAGCCATGATAACCATTATACTGCTTAATACCTTGAATTAATGGCCGTGCTTGTGAGTCAACACTGTAACATATCCCATACACTTTTAAACAGCATTCTTCTCCATTTATTGAACATTTAACTTCCGTGATTGACAATCTATTCATTTGTTCATTAAGTGATTTTAAAAATATTTCCATATCAGGCTTCTCTTTGCCAAACCAAATTTCACCAACAATAGGCTCAGCAGCTCTTTTCTATAAGGTTTTTCATTTAATATCAACTGTATAGGCCACACTGCAAATTTTGAACAAACAAAAGCAGGAGAACCGTCACTGCTTATATTGGACGAAACAAAATTTTTTTCTCCATCTTTTGTCAGTTCACTTAAAATTTTTTTGTACAGTAAAACATTAGTAAAATCTTTTATAATTTCATCTTCATGGTCAGGATCATTTTTTAAATTTTAAAAATAGTCACCGTTTTCTTCTAATAAACTTACGATTTCTTTGTTGACATTGTAAATAACAAAATAATCTGTGTAAGTTGGATCTTTTGAAAAAATAATAGTTTCACACATTTGTTATCAAAGTCGTTTACTATTTTCATCAAATTTCTTTATATACTTTTTGCACTCAGAGCAGACTGCATGATACTGAACATTGTCTTTACTAGTAAGCAGATCGTTGATATAGTACCGAGTTTCTGGTAGAACAGGCTCATGAAAAAAACTATTAATCATTTTAAACAAATCTTCTATAGTAGTAGTAGTTAATGTATGCGTTACTGAGAACTTCAACATACCAAGCATCATTTTTGCTTTACTTGCTGATAAAGGAGTCTCAACTCTACTATTCGTTTCTGGTTTGTCTCATAATTTTTTTAACCGCTGATAAGGAACTTCAATATCTTCATTTTCTTCAGTTATGTCACCAAATATCAAATCGAGATTATTCACAACTTCGTCTTCAATATCACTCTCGTCGTCACTCGTGTCCTCGTAGATATGTGGGTATTCGTTAAATAACTTTTTTTTTTGTAAAACAGCGTCATGCGAGATTGCCATCATTAAAGTTTTTTTTTATTTTAGTTCATTAAGGGGAATTATGTAATTTTTTTTTTTTTTTTTTTTTATAGGTTTCATCATTGCCCAAAGGCTCAGACGCGGCTTTTTATGAGGCTCTTTTACAGTCAAGCTTAAATCAGATGGCGCCAGGGCACGTCGCGGCTATCATGGCCGTCGCACTTACACACCGTCAAATTTACAGTTGTGTGTTGTGTCCGTGAGCCTATCTGTGTGATGAGCAAAGCAGAAGACATAACCTTTGTAAATGATTGCTGTTGTTTGCAGACAATTTTTGTTTGCATTTACGTTTAAAGATAGTAGGAAAAATGAAGTGCAGTGTAATATCCTGCGATAAAAAAGTGAAATTTAAATTTCCTTCTGATAGTGTGATAAAAAAAAGTGGCTCGAAGCAATTGGGAGACCAACATTTTTAACGCTCCCAAGTCATGGCATATGCCTCGACCACTTTGCCTCCACGAGTTCTGCTTTTCTTCTACTGACTTTTGCTCCTTTCCCTTTTAAAAGCTTTTTTAATTCTGAAACTCTTAAGCTCCCATAATATTTTTTCTTGTCTTCCTCATTCATTTTAAAATTTTAAATATTGCACTTTATCACTACACTTTAATTTCCTATATACATACAATGCTAAAAAGTAATGTTGTATGAGTGAGACGGCCATGACAGCCGCGACGTGCCCTGGCGCCATCTGATTCAAGGTTGACTGTAAAAGAGCCTAATACACACATTGGTATTTTTAGCCATCAAAGTAAAGACCAGATATTTACGTATACACCAGGACAAACTCCTACATACCTATGATCACTTGTCGAAGCCTAAGAGAAACAGTTAATCGACCCTCAAAGTCAAGAACAAAGACGAACGGCAGGACCTTAACGGTCACCCATCCAAGTACTAACCGTGGCTAAAATTATATATAAGTACCTCAAAACTGTCTTCGTTTACACCACCGAGCCCAAAAAATACTTTTTCCTGTGTATTGTTTTGAATTGAACCATTCTAAAATATAAGTTATTAGTATAACAAGAATATCATCTTTTTTAAGATATAAAATACTCAATGAAATGTAAATAGCTAAAAGTCACATTTTACATCATTTACAACATTGTGTACTTACACAGTACTGAGATAACGAACTCGCACGTTCATTAGGTACACATTGCAAGCTTTCATAATCAGCTGAAAAATGTGCTGCTGAATTCAAAGTCAAATTTCTACCACCTCCATCGGGAGCCCATTGGTGTGTGTTATGATATCGTGGACTGTTGTCAGAAACTTGGTTGTCACTAGACTTAAAATTACAGCCTTCCGTTTCCTCTTCAGTTAATTGAGAATAAGTTGTGTTATTTGATCTAGCTGAAATTGCATTCTGAAAGATAACAGTAGTATCATCACGCTGAAGTATGTTCATAGAAAATAACGTAACCACAAGAAGATTCATACCCACTCTAAATCTTTCATCTTCACTGCTCTTATCACTATTTCCATAAATTTTTTGACGGTATGAAGCAGTAGATCTTGCAACTCTCTTCACCATTTCGTCGTTCATTGTAAATTAAAAAGAAATTTTAAAGTTGAATACCTTGTAACGTAAGGGCACATGTGCACATGCACACAGAAGGTTTGTATTTCCTCTGGTGACTGGTATAAAGGTGTAAGCACATAAGGCACTGTCACTGTTCGGATATAAACTCGGAATGTTAATGAACCGGAAGGATTTGGACTGTTGACCATAGAAATATAAGAATAGTGCACGCGATAGGCTAAGCTTCTTCATATGCAGGTGGCTCACGGATTCGCACGGATCATAGGTTTCAGCGTTCCGGTTCTTTTGTACCTTATGTTTCATTATCTTTTAACATCAGATAATTCATATTTTACAGGGGTGGTACTCTGTTACTTTTCAAGCTTGGCTGGACAAACCAGTAGTTGTCTTAAAAACACCGTAAGTTACCTTTAAGACAACAATTTGTTTGTCCAGATCCTTATAAAAGTTACGGAGTACCAACTCTGGTGACATTTGGTCAGGATGATCTAAGTTATACTGATTTATATAAAATTTTAATTATCTGATGCTGAAAAAAGATGAAGCATAAGGGACTAGTAGTACCGGAACGTTTGGAACGTACTATCCGTGCGAACATACGCTCAAAGTACGAACGATAGAAGGGAAAAAAACTTAACCTGAGTCCTGCTGTCCAGGCCAGCTCTCGCGCATTCTGCCACTCCATCCTTTTATCTCTAAATGTGTTCACTTAACGTTCCCCGAGTCTCTCCAAGAATCAAGTGAACAAACTTTCTGTATGGTTATTGCCCTACTGGATTATGCATGTAGTCCCGCTCTACGTATGAATATTACACTTAAAGCATATACTACTGGAGTGAGCATACAGGTGGCTGAGACCGTGACACGATAACCGAGCGAAGGTAATACCTTTCTTTCTCTAGCCAAGCTATGATAGGTTGGGCCTGGAAGGCGAGAACTCGACCGACCAATCATGGCTTGGCTAGAGAGAGAAAGGTATCACCTACGCTCGGCTATCGTGTCACGGTCTCCGCCACCTGCAAGCTCACTCCAGTAGTATATGCTCTAAGATATTACACTATAGACTACTCTCTCTCTCTCTCTCTCTCTCTTTCATTCTCTCTCTCTCGCAGTAAACGTAAATTGAGCTGACCACACCTTCCCAAACGATTATTTTACAAACTTTTTGCTAATCTTAAAAAAAAAGAAAAATATCAGCTTGATGCACGTATGCAGCGGATGCAAAAGTAAAAGATTGTTCCTGTCTTTGAATATATCTATAATAGAATACGAAGAAAATCATTTCTATCCGTACGTACTAAGAAATTTTTAAATAAATATTTTTATTTAAAATTCAGTTAATATATACAGACGATTGCGTTTCAACTACTTATATTGCAGTACACGTTGTGAAATAATACAAGCCGTCTTTAAACATAATGAATGTGGTGGATGAAGTCATGCTTAACCCTGATGATGAACAACATCATCTCCAAGAAAATTAATATTTTATAGCAGTTATATTTGCTGGTGTTAAGAAAAGGTGCTTTGTTCTGCCGCCTGACGCCTCTCGTGTGTAACACACTATACAGCTCGTCACAGCTGTTCAAGCATACTCACTTCTGCCCGAGCACTTGTACAGCGAGCATCGTCCTTCCGGCAACACATACCGCCCGTGGCAACTCTTATTAAATAAAGTTTTTCAGTTCACTTACTACAAGAAGGGCATTTTTGTCTGCGACCTGTCCCTCACCCTTCCACCACCTGCAATAAGGCTTAAGTCCAACAGGTTATGGGCTCAGGTGACGTGAAGAAGGCAGGAAGCGGCAAGGAGAGCGGGAGCGAGCACAAGAGGAGTTTAGTTCAGAGTAAGGTAATTTCAGAGATACACCCAATGAAGCTTCAAGTGTCATTTGAAGCAGGGTGTCAAACAGACAGTTCGCTTGTGTTTTCTTTCTCTCTCGTCTTTTTCGCGGATTTTTCGTCGCGAGTGCGTAGTGCTCTGTGTCCGCGTGTTTTGTCTCTCTCTCTCTCTCGCTCTCGGCTGGCTGATTAGCTAGGCCGACTCCTCCATGTAGCGTTTTTTTTCCCATGATTGCTTTAGAGAAAGAGCAATTAATAAGTAGAGAAACATTTCAGAGTGAGAAAAAAAGAAACAGCTACATTCAGAGTCGTTTTTCATATAAAGCAAACGAGGAGCGGCAGTATATGCGGGGGGAGGGGGCGGGAAGAAGAGAGATCGGGACGGACTGCCGCTACGGCATTCGCGAATTCTGGGAGGACGTTCGAAAGAGTACGCGCGCGGCGCGAGTAGAGCCTGACGCGACATGAAAATACTGTTGCTATTAGAAGAGTTTTGTTTTTCAGAGTTTTTTCTTGTTGAGACGTATAGTATATACATACCTATATGTATAAGTGTATATAAAATTACTCAGATGGGCATAACTAAATTGTTTCCTCGCTTATTTTTCTCTCACCGTTGCACGAGTGTGTGAAAGTGCTAGCCGTGCAGTACTTTTACACACACACAAATAAATCGCGCTAAAATCTGCATTCTTAATGCAGTCGACAGTCATGCAGTGCAGATGTCATATATATATATATCTCCTAAGGAGAAGTTGTCGTGATACCGCTTGGTCTGTGGATCAGCACCACGGGTGCACTCTCGCTCGCGTAGCTGTCACTAGCTGTGCGGTGACAGCGGCTGGGCGGGACGCGGGGAGTAGGCCTGCGGCCGGTAGGGCTCGACAGCTAGAGGGCTACCCGTTCTTGACAGGCCGTGCCGTCATGAATCTTGGGTGCCTTCAACAATCATTAAATCTTGCATGGGTATTTTTCTAAATACTTTTTGGTCATGCAGGTGAGATGGACAATGAAAGCAGGAGCCGCACTCCGGAGAGGCCAGTCGATGAGTCGAGTGGTGATCCAGGGGAGACTCGAACAGACGACGGGTCTCCTGAGCGGTCGCTTGCGACTTTAGAAAGAGGTAACTTATAGATGTTCGATGTTTATTGTAGAATAAATACAGCAAATCTCAGAGTGGCCAAAAAGGAGTTATATGACCGCAAGGCTTATAACCTCCAAGAAAATAAAACCAAAAATAAGATGTCTAGATGGCTGTATTTTTTGTTGTTTTTCAGAGAATTCAGAGAATCCGGAACCCGTTAAGGACACGGATTTGGACATGAAGAGAGAAGAGAAAGAGGAAAGGCAACAACAACTTAATGCCATTAAAGAAATAGCGCAGAACTTGGCGCTAGCATCAGTGAACTTCGAGAGGTCCACTAGACATGTTCAGGCTCTGGTGTATGTCTGCGAAAAAAAGGTGAACACCATAGAAGATGTTTGTGAGGCAAACAAAACTATGTCAGAGGAGATGCGCAAGAAGCAAGAAGGCCCGCCTCAGAATAAGGGAAATCTTCAGAGTTCAGATGTAAGTGATTCCTTCTTGCATTCGACATTCAGACGCAGAGATGGTATTGGGGGCTTTAGTAAAAATTTCAATTTTTCTAATATCCCTCCACTTAACGCGGTAAATATGGATAAGGGACGTCAATCAGGTCCAAAAATAACATCTGACTTCAATTTTCAAAAACCTCAGAATTCAAATAATTCAGACGACATTTGAAATCGATTAAATAACACGGTGACGAACCTCGCGCGTTTAGTAGATTCGGGAAATAGAAGCAGAGTAAAGCCCTCGTTCGAAAGAAAATATAAATTAACGCAAAAAGGTTCGTTTACCCTCTGGCTTGACTCTCTGACAAGTGAATTGAGAACGATTGACTATATAGATGTTTTAGAAAATAGTCGTGATTTAGAAGAAACTTACGGTTTTTCAGAGTCAAAGAAAAGGAAAATGCTTGTCAGAGAACTTATAATTAGCCATTTAGATGAGCACTATCACAAGAAAGTGATAAACATTTCAGAGCCAAAAGATATTATATCTAAAATCAAAGAGTTCCGATTAGCAGAGACAAACGTCACAGCCTCGTCAGTCAGAGCGCGGTTATATAACCTCAAAATTAAGACCAATGAATCTGCTTCAGAGTTTATAGACCGTTTCGATACAGTCGTGACGGAATATGAAAATTACGGAGACATGGTACCTCTCTCAGAGGAGGAAAAGCGATCTGCCTTCTACCACGCCGTCTCAGAGAGATACAAAGAAATAAGAACCGTGATAACAAAAGCGGAAATGTCTTTAGATGATATAAAAGCGTATTTAATTGATCTGCAAGCGGAGAATAATCAGAGTATTAATCAGTTTCAGAGAAAAACCACTTCAGAGGTCAGAGCAAATGTGGTCACCAAGAGCACTGAGCCCAAGGCTGAAAAGTGCTTCAGATGCAACCGGGAGGGTCACAGGGCTGCAGGTTGTCCCTTGAAAGAATACAACCTGTGGTACTGTTTCTACTGCCAAGCAGTTAGAAACCACAAGGGTGACCAGTGTCCAAACAAGGACAATCCAAAAGACGGGTATGTCGGGAAATTAAATAAAATTTTTAGAGATAGGGATGTTAAAAAGGAAAAATCTCAGAGTAAATTCAGAGATAATAGTAAAGTTAGCAAAAACCAGGCTAAGTCAAAAGCCTCTGGTAGTAAGGGCAAGAAGGCCCAAAAGATAAAAACTATGCTAACAAGTGAAGGTAAGAATAATCGTAAAAATGTAGAGAATAATAAAATATCATTTATCGCAGATTCCGGAGCAACAAAACACATAGTCAGAAAAGGTTTTATTTTAAAAGATTTTAAAAGGAGTAACAGAGAAGTAATCAGATGTGCAAATAAAAATAAATTAGCAAATATCATCATAGATGGAAAAGGTGATTTGATTTTAAAAACGAACTCAGATGATAGAGTTAAACTGACTGGTGTGATCGCTGCGAAGGATATCTCGCACAACCTGTTATCCCTTAGACGCTTTGCGGATGCAGGATTAGGTATATATTTAGATGACACTAGACTGAAGATTTTTGATAGAGAAACAAAAGAGGAACTTTTGATTGGCGAGTATAAAAAGCCAAACTGGGTCATAGATTTAGAGGTGCAATCAAACACAACTGGTTGTACAAATCAGAGAAATATTTACTCATGTACAGCACACATAGTCAATCTAGAAGAGTTCATACAACAATCTCAGACTGACATTTCGGAGATTCAAAAAGAATTACATTCAGACGTCGCGATTGAGATAAGAGATTCTAAAATAACGAAGTCAGAGATTGGAAGGGAAAAAGAGTATGAACTTAATCTGGAAAAGGAAACGACCGATGCAAATTCAGATGATAATCAGAGGTAATTAGATGAAGTTATGAGTTATGAACTAAACGTTGGTGCAAAAATAGACAAGGGTCTATTGTGGCATATAAAGCTGGGTCACAAATTCTTGAAGTACTTAAAACAACTTCAGAAATCAGAGGCAATACTATCAGATGTACATTTTAAAGACAATATACTAGATTGTGAGGTGTGCAAACTGGCAAAGATGGAAAGATTACCATTTCCCGAAATCAGAGTTAGAGCAACGAAACCATTAGAGAGGTTGCACGTCGATACGATGGGACCAATAAATCCAGAGTCGTATCCAGGAGGCAACAAATTTATAGTGGTCATAGTCGACGATTACACCAAGTATTCAAAGGCGTACTCCGCCAAGACCAAGGATCAGGCTAGAGAATGCTTAGAGGAGTGCCTCAAACATACGAGGAACATTTTAGGCAAGAACGAGAAGGTCTGCTACGTCAGGTCGGACAATGGAACGGAGTTTACTGGGGGACATTTTTCAGAAGTTGTAAAAAGTAAAAATGCAGAGAATGAGTTTTCACCCACGCATATTCCAGAGTTAAACAGAACTGCAGAGAGATTTAATAAGACTCTGCCGTGGCTAATCAGAGCACTCATGATAGACTCGGGACTTCCCAAAAGTATGTGGTCGTTGGCATCAGACGTTGCCACAAATGTCTACAATAGGACACCACACTCGGGAATAAACTTCGAGACACCTCTTCAGAGAATAGATCAAAGGCTTAAATCCCATATTGACAAAATCAGACGTTTTGGTTGCTTGGCATATACAAGAGTGCCAATCCCAGAGTCAAAATTTTCAGAGAGAGCAGTCAAGACTGTACTGGTAGGTTATACCAAGTTGGATTACATACTCTGGCAATATAAGACAGGCAAGTTTGTTATCTCCAGGCACGCGAAATTCAATGAAAAGATTGTGTACAGAGATATTAAGAATATTAGGAAGTTTTCACAGGAAAGTAATCACAGCAAGAACTTTGAAAGCCATTTAGAGTTTGAATCAGAAAAAAAAGACTTAGAGACACAGAATATTCCAGAAGAAACTGTGAAACCTCACAGAGGCAGACCAAAAAAAAGAAAAGAAACTTAGACGATTGACTGCAAAGAACCGAAAATTAGAAAATTGCCAGATAGAAAGGCAAAAGTAAATAGACCAACGGGGTCGCACTTGCGACTGGCTGAGTGTGTTTCAACATCAGAAGAACCAAAAATAAATCAGAGTCAAGCCAGTGCGGAGAATACAACAATTGAGAATGATGAGATTAGTCATGCGCTCTTAGCTATGACAAACAAGGATCCATCAAGTTTCAGAGAAGCCATGAACTCAGATAAAAAAGACAAATGGCTACAAGGAATAAGAGATGAATTAAAATCAATGGAGTCAAATCAAGTGTGGACTATAGTGGATAGGCCCGCTTACGATGAGAGTGGAGCAAAAGTCCACACCATTGACTCAAAATGGGTTTTTAAGAGGAAAGTAAATTCAGATGGAAAAACAGTCTACAAGGCTAGATTGGTCATTAGAGGTTTCAAGGATAGAAAGGAGTATGAACTCAGAGAAACGTATGCTCCAGTTTCCAGACTGTCAATTATCAGAACTGCATTTGCTATTATTAAAAAATACAATTTAGATGTATATCAAATGGATGTCAAAACAGCCTTTTTAAATGGCACTTTAGAGGATGACATTCACATGGAAATTCCAGATGGCTTGCAATGTACTTCAGATGAAAGAAAAAGAAGAGTTTGCAAGTTAGAAAAGGCCCTTTATGGACTCAGAGTAAGTCCAAAAAGATGGAACAAACGTTTCACTTAGGAAGTTTTAGAACTAGGTCTAGAGAAGGACATAAATGAGCCATGTTTGTTCACCTGGCGAAAAGAAAATCAGATGGTTGTCTTGGTTCTGTATGTGGACGATATTCTGCTCGCAGGGAACAACGCTGGAAGAATCTTAGAAATTAAAACAAAACTTAGCTTAGTGTTTCAGATAAAAGATCTGGGTGAACCGCAGGAATTTCTTGGCATGGAAGTATTCAGAGACAGAGAACAGACGACACTTACTCTTTCACAATCAGAGTATACTGAAAGAATCTTGGAACGATTCAATATGAAAGAAAGTAAGCCTCAAAAGACTGCCATGGTGACCAGGCAAGTCAAAAGCCGAAATCAGAAGCACTCAAAAGATGAAGATGAAGCAGAAGTAGCGCAGTTGACAAATGTACCCTACAGAGAGGCAATTGGAAGCCTTCTCTACCTGGCTAGTGCAACAAGACCAGATATTGCGTACTCGGTCAACTATTTGTCGAAGAAACAACTACAACCAACAATGGATGACTGGAAAGAAGTAAAAAGGATTTTCAGATATCTCAGAGGAACAACTGCCTTGGGTTTAACCTATAGAGGACAAAAAGGAGACCTTTTTGCAATGACTGACACGAGCTTCAGAGATCTAGATGATTCTGCTACGATTGGCGGGTACGTCATAAAATTGTTTGGCGATCCTGTTATGTGGAGGAGTCACACACAGTCATATGTGACTCTTTCGACATGTCATGCAGAGTATCTAGCCATGAGTGATGCCTGTCAAAAGCTGGTATCTCTGGATAAGGTGATTAGAAGTATAACGGGAACATCTATGTATCCTGTGGCTATCTGGTGTGATTATTTGGCAGCTGTTAAGAGTACTCAGATGGATGGGTGTCATAGACTCAAAAACTTTGATGTTGACCTTCAGACGATCCAGAAACAATTAAAACAGAGAGAGATTACTGGCAAAAAGTGTCACATGGCAAGTACACATGGTGAATATGTGAAAGCATGTGTGCTGGAGAATAAAGTAAATGTTAGATGGATTTCCACTTCAGAGAATGAGGCAGATATCATGACAAAACCTTTGTCCTCAGAAAAACACATCTACTTCAGAAGAAAATTACTAAACAGTAATTTTTGATTAGAGAACTCAGAGTTAAAAATATTTTATTTCAATGTGATTTCAGATACGTCAAACCAAGGAGACAGTAATATGGAGATCACTAGCTCCAAATCAAAGTCAGAGTAATCTTCAGACGTGTGAAACTTCAGAGACGATTTTTCAGAGCGATCAACCCAAAGGAAGGGAGTGTTAAGAAAAGGTGCTTTGTACTGCCGCCTGACGCCTCTCGTGTGTAACACACTATACAGCTCGTCACAGCTGTTCAAGCCTACTCACTTCTGCCCGAGCACTTGTACAGCGAGCATCGTCCTTCTGGCAACACATACCGCCCGTGGCAACTCTTATTAAATAAAGTTTTTCAGTTCACTTACTACAACAAGGGCATTTTTGTCTGCGACCTGTCCCTCACCCTTCCACCACCTGCAATAAGGCTTAAGTCCAACAGCTGGCTCTACAAACGTAATATTCAAATCAAGTTAAGTATGCGGCACTCTTGATTTGACTAAGATTGATACCGATGACAAGAAAATAAGCCGGTACAACAATCTCCATCGTATTTTGAAACTCGAGGAGAACGAACAAAAAGAAACTCCCCAACTTGGTTATATATTATGCCACTCAAGTAAGTGATCATTTATCTATACTTTTTTAATGCTTCATACGATTGAGTAGTCTATACAAGTACTAGCAGTATCTTTGATAACATCATTCAGTTTTAATGTAATAATAGCTTTACACAGATACTTGTAATTATGTGCTACCATACATTTTCACATATGGTGTAAATTTGTGTTACAGAATCCTATTAAGACTTGGTAAACAATAGAAAAATATACGTTTACCCAAAGGAGGGTTCAAGGTTCAGCTAGGCTATGGAAGCTTTCATTAAGAAAGGCGAAGAAAGCATCTAGGCGGGTTCTGATTACGGCTCTGGAATAGAAGAACCTGACGATTCTGATGTAAGTAGGTTTAAAAGACGAATACTGCATAAAATATGCCAAAGCAGTTGTATTTCTACCCTCCGATAACTTGTTTCTTTGAATCAAAACTACAAAATTCCTCAAATGTTCTGATGTTGCCCCTCTTGACAATCATACATTTGTAGTTTGAATATATTTTTAGTTTGAACAGTTAGTTACTTTTGACACTTTTTTCTACGATACGTAGAAAAAATGGTATAGAGACCCCTAAGTGTCATGTTCGTCAACCTCCAAATGTTTGAGAAAACTTAACTTCTGTGTATCTTTTCCTCCAAGTCTTTTAGTGAAAATTGTCAAGAGTAACCAATTATTTAAAATATATGTTTGCTAAAAAATAATCGCTCAAGTGACTTGGTTGCTTAGAAAAAAAGTTTTATTTGGGCGATAAACATAGATAGTAAAAATAGAAGAGTACAGAGGTTTTTGAAGAGAAACAAGAAAAGTAAAATTTAGTAAAAACCAGTTACGATTTAACGTAGCCCGAAGTTAAAGTAGTACATGCTATTGAGAAAAATCATGAAATTGAACTTGCTACAGCTATAGACCAAAACCAACTTTTATTAAAAGATTTAAAGGCTAAAGATATGGAGATCGAAGAGTTAAAATTATCGCTGACTATCTCAAAAAGCGATTTTATTGTTTTTAAGTTTAATTTTTATTGTTCTCATATTATTTAACAGATTTAAAGAACAATTACAGCAAGAAGCAGAATTATCAGTCAATGATTCTACTTCAGAAGAAGATATCATTGAGCGCAGACCTACTACTTTATTATTGATACCCAATCTCAAATAAATACGTGAAATTAGTACGTATAATTAATACGTATCTCTTATACGTACTCGTGTTACGTAACCAAAATACGAAGCAGTTTGGAACCTTTTGTTACCCAAATGTACTACCTAATTTCGTTGTGTCTGTAAGAAAATACGTAGTAGAAGTACGTATTTCAATTGCGTTCTTAAAAAGGTACGTAATTCAATTACGTCATTACCATTGTCGTTCGATGCAGTATACATATACACGTAATAATATTACGTCGACTATTTACGCATTTTGATTACACAGTGACGGCTAACATATTTTTAAACGTACGAAATAAAATTACATAAAAATTGTTATTTTTCATAAAAATCGATTTTATTAGTATTTAATACACTTTCACGTTGTTATTCATTAATGTATTAGAGAGACAGGTAACTCTTTCGCTGTTGGTTTTTTTGATTTGTAACACTTACCTGAGTAATAAAATGCATATTATTATTAAGTACTAAGTCATATTCAAAGTTTAAAATATGTATAATACTCTTTGAAGTAATGTGAGCTATAAATTAAGTTTAGGTAATTGACCTTAAAAGCAGTAAATCAATATCCATATGTTTAATAATTTTTCGCTGAACTTAGAAAAACAATGCAACATAGATTTTGCATTAATTATAAAATGAATGGAAAAAAAAAAAAAAATTGGTCATATTTTTATGCGCAACGCAAGTGTAACAAAAAATAAAATATGCTTACGCGCATACTTTAGTATCATATATTTGTTAAAACACAGGTTTCAAAAACTTATTTAGTAATAGCAAACAGATATCTTAAAACTACAATAAACCGTTATAAGAACAAAAAGTATTAAAAAGTAATTGAGAGCTGGGGCAATGAAAGGTAATATATATATATGTATGTACGTGAGCCCCACACGCAAGGATATCATCTTTCAGTCGTGAACACAGTAATTAACACATAATAAATTTTTCACTTTTCAAACCACGTATTAATACACAACAAATTTTACGTCAAAGGAAAACACCTACATAATCAATGAAAAAAAAAAACAGTCAAATAAACATTATAAAGGGGAAAAAAGAGTAAAAATAAGATAAGAAAATTTTTTGAACGAAAAAAAGGTAAAAAAATGCTGATATCTCTGATCATAAGAATTTTAAAACTATCAGTCATTCCTCTTCGTCACCGCTCAAAGACTCTTCACCTGCAGCTTCTGCCAATTTCCTCTTTTCGCTCGTTCGCAAGGAATTGATTCAGGTGCGTAAGTGCTGTCTATACATTTTTTTCAGGACTTGGTTTTCTGCTGTATTTCTTCCAATAAAGCATGATTTTGCTTCATCTTATCACTGGGATTTATAAATAAATTTTGATTTTGAAGGTAGTCTGAGTAACAAGCTAAAAATTTTTTTATTTATTAATTATGTAATAACAATTATAAAAAGCTTTTGAAGTAGAACGTACCTGCAAGAACTGCTTCCTTTTTGGGCGATAGTGGTTCTCTGACCGTTTCTCCTGGCAGTTCGCACTTTGCCGAATTGGTATTCAATGCCTTGCTCATAAGTTTGTTTTTGCCCCAAATTCCTGTCGCCAAATCCCGTACGAAAAAAAAGGTGTGGCATCATCTCTTGCCTTCTTCCAACACGTATACGTTACGGAAACCCCGTAATACAAGTGCATCATTTTCACTTTCTGCTAATATCAATAACATTCGTAATGTGAAATAATTATAAAATAAATGTATGTTTTAGCTGCTTACACTACTTACGAGTTTCGATGATCCGTCAAAATCTTCGTACCACGCAGTCATAGATTTCATTGGGTTCTCAGAGTTTTCGTACTCTTTTGGGTCGTACTCCATTTGAGCGACTTTACTCGTTTTTTTCTTTAATCTTTTTATCCTCTTTAAATTTTTTTTAGATGCCTTTTTTTCATTAGTGGTCGAATCAGTAATTGCAGTTAGCTTTTCATTCGTTTCTACAGTTGCACTTGTCAATGTATTACTATTCTTCGGTTAAATGTCAATGGGAGAAACATTGGGGGACGTTCGATAGTGATTCTCCAATGATGTGCTTGCCAGAGAGTATTACTCTGTAATGTAAAAGTATAAAAATGTTTTTTTTCAATTAACGTAATATATATTTTTAGCTTGGCACAGCGCAATAGTCAATATACACGCATTAGTATAGTTTCGAAAAACGCCTTGAGGTAGGTAAAATAAATTTTACAGTAATTCGTAATGTTATAACACTGACACTTACTGTTACTTGGTGTCTTTAATGCACTCTCTCGCGTTTCTCCGGAATGAAAGTTCTAGGTTTGACGCACGTACGGGGACTTCCTATTTATTTTCCTTGGTGTGCTTGAATCTAAACAATGCAAATAAATGATAATTTTTTCTTTTGTTATTGATTTTAACATTGATACTTCCAAAGAGTGCGTTTACCGGCATTAAGGTGGCTCCTCACTAAATCAAAATACTGGAGTATTAAATAATATTTTAAAGGATGATTCTTGAAGGTGCAAGGAGTCCTTTCCCAAAATTTTAGACCTCGTCACCACCAAAATTGTTGAAAAAAACTAACTGGAAAATAGACTCTGTAACATAGCCTCTTATGGAGGGTCGTCAAATTGGTGGCGCAGGTTGTATGATATCTCAGCAAAGATACTGTAGTTCTTAATAGAAAACTATGTAGCAGATAGAAGAAATCAGAATCTTTCCAAGGACATTCAGGTACTTGGACATTACCATGGGTTTTATAGGATATTTTGTGAAAATAGTAGATAACTGTGCAAGTCACGGAACATATGAAAAGTGTGGGGCGTCTGCTACACCTAAGAGCGGTAGCCTACGTAGTTTGAATTGGACAGAAAGTTGTACGTTAAATGAATAGGAGTTGTGGGGAATTGTAATTATAATAAAAATAAATGAGACGCTGAACTAAGAAAATAATTTAATGCGGGGCTGACTTATGTAATTTTTTGACTAATAGATAAAATTAATAGAATATGTCACGATAAAGTTAGGACGCGGTCGTATTCACTCGTCACTAATAAATAACTTGTAGATTTTTCTACAGTTTTTTTGTCTTTGGTCACCCGTGGCTTATTATTAACATTTTCAGAAAGTAAAATGCGGAGACCCTCTTTACCGTTTGTGCTGAATGCTTCTTGTAAAACGGTATTAGTAATACCAGTTTCTGCCATTTTGTTTATTATTCTTGAAGATAAGTTGTCTTCGTACTGTAATAAAGTACCTTTATTCTGTACTTTAAGTACTTTCAATCTCTTTTCTTCAGCGATAACCAATATACTTTTTGCGTGACTTTTGACGGTTTCCACAGACTTTCTTTTTTTTCCTCTCGTACGACGAGCAGGACGATTTGTCGGGGGCATTGTCTTTTTTGTTAGGTACTTATCGTCAGCTTATTATTATTTACATACAAGGGTTATGTTGTCAGATTTGTATACATATGTCTGCTCAGGTCACTGTATTGTACGATATAGGTCAACGGTGTAGATGTGACTAAACTTTTTTTGAAGGGACTATAGGTACCTATCCATTTTTAGTCAAGAACCTCCACAGCCAATGAAAAGCTGTGTTGCAGTATGCTTACTCTTCTTGTGGGATTTATAGTGAGGAGCCACCTTAAGAGCATTTTTCGGTGTTTCAGGCAAGTCAATATTTTGTAATGTGTACATTGACCTGGTAAATACAGTCGGTGTTTTCGGTGTAGTTGAGTCTAATTGTTTCAGAAAAGAAGTTGGTATACTTTAATTACTTCCTACATATTGTAATTGGTATTATTAAGTTATTACACACTTACATGTACTTGCTGGTGTTTGCACCTCCACCGCAGGGTAGTTAGCGTTACGGCTGATGTAGCAGTGCCAGAGGGCGATTTCATTCCAGCAGTTACAGTTTGACGTGTCTGAGCCTCGTTTGATTTACGTTCAGCCTCGAGTTTTTCTATTTGTTTTCTCAGCAACAGTATCAAGTTATCCCTCTCATCGGTCACCTCTGTGGAATCCACTTGGAGTTTTCGTTGATTGAGAACATCCAGATGTTTATCTACGTCACCCAAATTAACGCTCTTTTTGATTTTTGATGAATTTTCCTACAATTCAAATAATGAAGACGGAGTTATGTCAAAATGTGCCACTCAACATTTAACATGCCATCATCTTAATCACATACCTTTTTCATCTGTTTCGCGCGTTTCGTTGATTTATCGTTTGTCATTTGCGTTATCGTCTTATCCTCTTGCGCCAGCATGTTGAGGGCATCGCTTTTTCTCATTTTCCAAAACTTAAATCTGGACTTTTAATTTCGCAAATCTTCTACGGATTCTACGAGCAGAAAAAGAATATTTAACAGTTGCAACATGATCGCATGATGCAAACACGTATGCATGCACTTGTACTAATAAAGTATTAGGTACATCTATTTTTAAGTACCCATACCTTTTACCGCAAGAATTTGTGCTGGTTCAAATAGTGGGTACCCTTCTGCATCTTCACCATTTTTTACGAGCTTCGGTTGTTTGTACTCATCGAGAACAAAGTCCTTGATATCGCTGACCGGAATGTACGAGATCATCTTCGATTCATTAGCTATTATTTTCACTGCTGCAAATAAGGATTTTCCGAGGTTTCGATGCTCGACCACATCACTGAAGTGCTCTAAATCCGACATTTATACAATCTAAGGAAAATATGATACACATTTTATGATTGTATGCTATTTTGAAAACAATTTTTTCTCATACCCCCAACGAAAGTACGACTTTGTCCCCTGATTTCGGGAATTAACCATCAACTTTTTAAGTTTTCACTAGCACCGCTACAATAGTCAATATCTCAGAATGAATTTCGTGCAAAAGATACAAATAAAAATGTCACCCCCGGTAACAACTATCAAAATAGCCTTAGGGAGCCTGTACATGGGAGACTTGCACTTGCAGGTTCAGGTCAGATCGCCATAGGTCGGTGTGAGTGCGAGAGAGAGAGAACATATATTCTTGCATCTCTCTCGCACTCGCACGGGCTTATGGCGATCTAACCTGAACCTGCAAGTGCAAGTCTCCCATGTACAGGCTTCCTAACAATTTGCAACATAAATAAAGAAAGAAATTTGTTGCTACTTTTTGGGATTAAAAGTTTGCTGGTGTAACATGATCTCTCGTAAGAAAAAAAAAGACGTCGCGAATAGATCACATGTTGCTCTCTAATAGCAATCCTTGTAATGTTTTACTCAAAAACAAATAGTTTTTTCCCATATGTACAAGAAGAAAAGAAGACGATACATTACACATACGTGATAAGATTACGTTGCATAGAAACAAATATACGTACCTTACGTAACAACCGGTGTTATAGCACTTGCGATACAGAAGATAGCATGTGACTGCCTAACAAATGAGTAATACTGTTTATACCGATAGAAATATGTAGATTGTCGTCTCTTTGTCTCTCCTTGCGGTCAAGGCTTGTTTACTTAAGGCACATATGTAGCCAGTAGCAAGAGAAAAAAGTTCCCCCGCCACTGTTTATTCGAGTGACTCGGCCATGTACACACACTAGGCTCAATAGATTTGTTCGAGACCCTTTTGGTTTAGTTCAGTTCTGTTCTCTTAGCGAACTATACCTATATATAGAAAACTAAACAGAACCGGTTCTTTTCTAAGAGGACCGAACCGAACCAAAAGGGGCTCGAACGAATCTTATGGTACACGCTGCAAGAGTTGTTGATTTTTCCCTCGCATGACAGAACCTATTAGACTAAGGGCATAAAAAGCATTTTTTTGGTAGACCATTTTCGGTTAGAAAGCTAATCCGAATTTGCCACAAATGGAATTTCTTGGAAACAACTTTTTATGCTCTATCCATTGGTCCAGGTTGCGGCAGGTACATTTTAACCACATGCTAACTCATGCCCAGCCACGCTGTTCACGAAAATATTTTGGATATCTACTAATTATGAGATTTTTCAACAGATGTGCGATTTGCGGCTGGTATTTTTTTTTTACCACCCCTGATCGTCAGTTCTTAGTCTATATAACAGCAGCTGCGAAATAAACTGTACAATCTTATGTAATGTTACGTCATTGACGTCTACACACGTGGAATCATTGGAAGACTAAAATATATGGCCCTTTAGCCTTTAGTGAACATGGAACATACCTACTCCTACCTGAGAAATTTGAGCAACTCGAACAGTTGTAGTGGTATCCAGTCAGAAGAAATAATCAAATGTAAACAAAAAACACGCGTATTTTCTAACGATTGATAATGTCTAAAGTTGAAAGAAACCAAGTTTTAATAGCGACACCAAAACATGAGAAATTTCGGTGTTTGGTTTGTAACAGAGTATTTTAACAAGACGGGAAGGTAGCAGCACCAAGGCCTTGGGCGAGTAGACGGTAAATACCGTGTACCAAAACACTGCAATAGTCAATGTTGGGGATCGGGTTGTCGGTCTAGCATTTGCCTGCATTACTGTAACTAAAATAGTAAATACCCTTCTTCATACTTTGTTCCAGTGAGCCCTTAACTCGATAATGTTGACGTGTTTTTCAACGGCTGAGTATTGTGCAAGAGACTACTTATCGATTTTTAAATGTGCGGAATAAAACAATATGAAAAAAAACAGACTCCATTTTTAAACGCTGGGGATACACGTTTCACCCAAAGTAGTAAAAATTCTCAGCGTTATTCCATTGAAAAGGTCCGTCATAGTTTGACGGTAATGTTTGTGCAATCTATCTTTAAGGGCGTGAATTATTTACGGTAGACCCATAGTAAATTTCTTGCTAAAGTCGGATACAGACTGATTATTTCTTTTACTGCTTGTTTATTAGATATCGGAACGTACGAATCATGAGAAGATATGGTGATTATTTATATGATCCATCGAAAGATGTGCCAAAAACTTTAGCCTATAATAGACGTCCGGAAGCAATCAACATCGATGATAGTAGCGAGGACGAAAAATGGTGCCGTCTAAATATTATACTAATTTTGTCTTGCATTTAAATAAATGTAACCTCAATGTTGTTAAAATGTTTTATCCGTCTTGTCCTAAGGGTTGTCATGCTCATGATGTCCCACGTGTCGAAAACATTCACGTATCTGAAGAGCAGCCATTTCCTCAAAATGTTTCAAATCTGGTGGATGTGAGATGCCACAATTAATAATTGCAATTTATTATGAGAATTTGTATCATTCACAGTGCAATTAAATAATGTTTTAGGATTACCAATCATCGCTCAGCAATGTTGATGATCATCCTCTGTTGCAATGTAATGAAACGTTGAAAGAAAGCTCAGTAGATACAAATTATAATAGCTTTGTACATCGATCGATGTTACATACGTTGACAAATTCTAATTCTATCATGTTTGAGAATAGAAATTGTAATTATATGTGCGGCATATATGTATATACTATTTTAACAATAATTTCCTTCTAGATGAATTGGCAACGTGACATTATTGAAGAATACGTCCTCGATGAGGATGACCGAGAGTATATGGATTTGAACAATCATAACGAGGAGATTGCAGACATCCCAGGGTTGGACCACTTGGAGTACGTAGTGCACAGTGACGACATAAATGAGCGTATCGACGTGCCTGTAAATGTGAGTAGAACAGAAGTGCTCATGGCGGTTATAAAATTTTCGTTGCGTTATAATTTGCCTTAGTGTGCAATTGCTGACTTATTTAAAATGATAAATACATTTTTCATTCAGCCAATTATCAAAGATACGCGTTATCACATTGACAAATTATTTTCAAATAATAGCAACGTTAAATACCACAGCCTATGTCCACAGTAAGAAGAATACGTTACTGAATTCGATAAAAGTGTAGATGTAAGAGATATAATAATTTTTTCGTACTCTTCGATCCCATATTTGAAATTACTCATTTTTTGGAACAAAATTACGATTATATCGTCAAAATAAAAGGTGCCGATGAGGTTGAGAACATCAGTGACATTTATGATGGTCGTTTGTATAAGGAGTTTGTTCGTTCGTTACCACAACATAAGCGTGATAATTTTTTAACTGCCACGTTCAATAGTGACGGCTCACCTGTTTTTAAAAGTTCTGCTCTCTCAATTTGGCCCATGCAATTATTGATTAATGAAATGCCACTTGAGGTGAGGCGATCACATCCCATTGTGGTGGGGTTGTGGTTTGGCAGGAAAAAGCCGAACATGAACATTTTTTTAGAACATTTCGTTCATAAAATGAAAACATTAGCCAATGATGGCGCAGAGTTAACTGTATTCAATACAATCACATGATTTTTTTTATTTTGCATTTGTTGCTGCGTAGATTCGGAGGCTCGATGTGTCATGCAAGGTTTAAAAAGATGTAATACGTATTACGGCTGTGCTTGGTGTCTTCATCCTGGATATGATGTAACTGATGGTAAAGGAGGATGCGTTAAGAATATTTTGATGAATGCCTTGAAACCGTGTAGAACCCAAATTAGTTTGTATAAGCATGCAGAAAAAAGTGTGGAACAAGGAGAACCGGTGTTTGGTGTAACGCACTTGACTGTACTGTCAAATTTAAACAATTTTGATATGGTGCCGGGTTCCGTCCCCGACAGTATGCATTATATCGATTTGGGTATGTCACCTTAATTTATGAAATACTGGCTGGAATCAAGTAAAAAGCCGTATTCGCTAAAAAGTAAGGAAATCGATTACATTGATAAGATGATCAAGAAAATTAAAGTTCCGCAACAAATAACTAGATTTTCGAGATTCATTAGAGATAGGAGTTTCGGGAAAGCTAAAGAGTGGCAAAACTGGCTGTTATACTACAGTATACCAATTTTATTGTCAATTCCACGATTAAAGGTGTTCACAGAACATTGGAACTTATTAGTTCAGGCGTACTTTATTTTGTTAAAGGAAAATATTAGTAACGAAGACTTAGACACAGCAGATCACTATTTAAAGAAATTCTTTGTATATACTGAACACTATTATACGAGAGGTGCCATGACATACAATATTCATCAGTTACTACACCTGACTTAAAGCGTTGCAGATTGGGGCCCATTATAGGCACACTTTGGATATTTCTTTGAAAATGGTAACGGGCAAATAGTAAAAAAAATCAAAGCAGCCAGAGGAGTTTTACTATAACTATGCTGGTCAATATCTATGAGTAAGACCGAAATTATTTAAAAAAAATTTATTAGTCAAATCCCGATTCGCAGGTGTTACCATTTATCGAATATCTTAATAACACGAATACAGCATCAGCATTCAAATTATTTTATTGTACGTATTTCGGACCTGATTATCCTGTACCTCAGATGTTTGTTAATAAACTCAATTTTTCTCATAAAAGCAGGATGTATAGAAGAATGGTGAAAAATAAGACATTATTCACATCTAAGAAAAATACCGCAATACGTACAAACAATTCATTAGCAATGACTAAAAATGGTATTTTTATACACGTTGACGAATTTATAGTGGACCCACTGCACTCAGTAGAGTATGTAATTAGTACCCTGGTACATGTGAGTGAAATATTTACTATGCATATTCCTTCTGTTATGAGAAACATTGTTAATATAAGTAAGGAACCTCTTGTGATTGAAACAAGCGATATACAATGCATATGTGTACACATTTCCGTTGATAGGGCGTACATCGGCAGTTACATTTGTCCAGTACCAAACTCATTTACGTATTAAATAAGAAATGTGTAATTGGTGTTCAAACACATCATTGCGGTGGATCCATATGATTTATTTTTAGTAATACATTTATAATTGTACATGAGTAACCATTGCGTTCGGATAAAATTGGCTTTAGCATGATACTTTGTATTTCGTAATAATTAGTAATAACAAGAATGTTTATTTTTTATTTAATTATAAGTGTAACGTCTTAAATGAAAAAATTACGTAAGGAATTACCTCACTCTAATACATTAATGAATAACAATGTAAAAGTGTATTAAATACTAATAAAATCGATTTTCATGAAAAATAACAATTTTTATGTAATTTTATTTCGTACGTTTGAAAATATGTTAGCCGTCACTGCGTAATCAAAATGCGTAAATAGTCTACGTAATATAATAACGTGTATATGTGTACTGCATCGAACGACAATGGTAATGACGTAATTGAATTACTTACCTTTTTAAGAACGCAATTGAAATGCGTACTTCTACTACGTATTTTCTTACGGACACAACGAAATTAGGTAGTACATTTAGGTAACAAAAGGTTCCAAACTGCTTCGTATTTTGGTTACGTAACACGAGTACGTATAAGAGATACGTATTGATTATACGCACGAATTTTACGTATTTATTTGAGATTGGGTAGAACATTGACATTTAAATCTGATTGCACCAAACTTGATTGGTATCCTATTAAGTAAAAGAGTTTACAAAGTTTATAAGCTAATAGTGTTGCATGAGGGTAACTTTATTTGAATAAACTGACGTACGTAAAACTTACTATTTTCTTCATGTGAAAATTTCAAAATTTAAGTGTAGTTCAAACAAAAATAAATTAAGGTACATTATTTACAAATTTAGTTACGTGTGTTAAAAATTTTTTACCACTATGTTTGAATTTTTTACGTACTTTTTTACATATTTTCATTGTGTTTTTATCACGTGTTTTATTCACGTGTTTTTTTTACGTGAAAAATGTCCCCAAAAAAATACGTGTTTTTTGAACGTGATGATTCACGTAAAAAAAATACTTTAATAAAACGTGTGAATAATACGTATATATTTTATACCGGGTATACTTATATAGCATGATACAGTGTGTCAATTGCCCCTGCCATCCAACTGCCATGGTAACGTAGCACACTATGGTACACAAAAAAATAGTGCAAGTTACGATACGTACATCCGTTATAGACATATCATAAAAATATATATTTATTTCTTATACGTCACGATATCCGTACTAATCACCATACATGCACACATACACTATAAATATCTTTATTTCAGATATTATATTCTATTAAACCACAATTGACTTGTAAACAAAAATAGTGCAAAGCAAATAAAAAGAAAGTGCTACGTCAAGTTATTATTTGGCTGTACAGTAGAGATATTCACTGAAATAAAACAAGGTGTTGTTGTTTAGAGTATCATCAGTTTATGTAGATTTATTCTTTATTAGTAATGTGCCATACATTTCAAAAGTTAAGACATTTAGAATACAATAAATACTATTATATTAAACAGACGTACGTTTAAATTGCGTTAAATAAATTATTATTTATTTAGGGAGTTTCAAAGATTTTCTTATAAAAATGTTGAGAAAAAAGGTAAGCTTCTATAACTTTTGTATGGCTCTCCTGCGTAAATTGCCTTCAACATCAGCATAAATTAAGACTATAGTACGATATAGTCTGACACATTGAAAGAAGTATCCGTGCAAGGTGTAAGTTTGTTGATATTTTATAACACAAAATATTCTAATTATTTTCATAAACCAAAAAATTATAATTTTGTCTTAGCACAACGTTACTAGAGTAATGAACTTTAGCTCTCTGAAAATATACAGAATTTCACAAAAATAGCAAAAATTTTTGTCTACACATAAAGATTTTGTAACGTACATGTCTCATTTTCTCGTATTTATCTTCAGATGCAACGTTATGTACACCATAGTATATATAATTGATGTTTGTGAACACATTAAAAATTAACAATAATCAATAGATCTTACCGATTTTTAGAAGAGTACTAGTTTCTCTTGTAAAATACCACAGAGATACCAAATTTTCAGTCGATCGTTGAAATTCTTGAGGACAATTTAATTTCTGAGGTTGACTCCAATCACTTAGCGCTTGGACTTCTGTAACGATCATTATTCTTAATTTTACATAAGTAGAGAGTAAGATTTTGACCAGAAGAAATACATAATAGACCATTTAGATGTGTGACGTTTCGTTCGTCTCAATACGTTTCATCAAAAAATACTTTAAAAGTTGTGCTCCACGGGTAGAGATGAAAGCAAGTTAACGGATATACAAGTGTCATCTCGTGGAAAATAATGAGAGTCTACAAAATAAAATTTCCTCCCGCCCCTCAGTGATGAAGAACTGGCCGAAGGAAAATAGTAATGGAAAATATGCACTCGTCACTATATCTGAGCCATAGATCGAAGAGACTCGGTAATATCAAGAAACTCCCAACCCACCCCTTACAACCTTTGGCCACGCAACCAAGGAGGTACTGCAAGATGTGAGAACTCCCGCTGTCTAACGTTCCGTCTTGCCTTCGATAATTGCTGAAAATCAAGATAAGAGCCTTGCTCTCATGCGCCAAGGTGATAAACAGTTAAACGATATGTGTTTATTTAACGTACCAATAGCTTTATGTAAGAATTTAATTGATTACAAAATCATACATTCAACAAAATTCGTGATCTTACATGTAATAAAATCAACAAAAAAATAATCAAAAATAAGGATGAGCTTAGAGTTAGCACTTGAGCAAACAAAAATAAAGTTAGTGAAAGCGTATAAAGAAAAGCAAATTTGAACAAATAAAAGATCAATACATTAAAGCAGATAAAAATCCAATGCATTAAGCAAACAAAAAAAATCAGTACATTTAAGTAAACAAAAGATTAATGCATTTCAGGGATCATTAAAGCTATTTTGATATGTAAATTTAAGCAAATTAAGTGTACGCATTGAAGCAAAAATGCGCCAACGGGTGCCACATAGGCCCACGAACACGGTACACGGGATGGCGGATTCCCTGCTAGCCATAGAAGAACCAAGAGACTCGGTCGAGCCAGCGTCCAGCAGAGAATGCCTCTCACCTACGCGCTTGTGGAGCCAAGAGGTGCTGGAGAAAGCTAGCGGTAGCCACTACTAGAACTTGTAAATGCGGGACATCCAGTGTGGGTGGGTACTGAGACACGTCGGCACCTTACGTTGTGATTGGCCACCCATGACGACAACTTGTGCATGATCTTACCGCAAGCGATATCGCGCCTTCTATGACCTACTGGCTCTTGTTGTGCCTGTTTGAACAAAATAAAACAAAGAAAAGAAGACACGTGTTTTTTTATAATCTTCATCGCAAATCACTATCTACCATACTTCGTGAAATATAAGAACTCATACCATTACAGATGAAATGCATGTTGCATATAGGCTCACTGATCCTGAAGCTGCAACACATTCTGAGCATGCCGGAGATTATTATTACGCTGATTGTACTGTGCAGTGTGGTTTACTGATTAGAACTTTCTTTAACATAGATATTTTATCTACTTTTATTGTAGGATGGATTACAATACGACAATACATATGCGACAAACGAATTTCATCAGAGTTTAATTAATGTTAAACCCAACTCGCAGATCTGTTTTTACGTACACACTATTGAGGAGGCAGATATTGGCGACCTAGCTGAGCGGTAGCTGTGCGTACAAAGTGTCCCTGTAACCTGTTTATGCAGGCAAGGTTGGGTATACGGATCCCTTAGTATCCAGGCCACGAATATATTTCCCTGTCGATAAAATCAGTAACCATACACTTGTATAATTAACATTGGATGAGTAAAACAGTTGTTTTTTTTTTTTTTGTAGATTACAGTAATAATAGACGCTATGACATAACTCTTGCACACTTTCTACTACTGAACAATAATTATTTTCGTATTTTTGGCTATATAGAATACAATTGAGTTTCATACAAAGACACCGTGACATGTGCTAATGGCAAAATTATTTCAGCGTTTTGTTTGTATGGTTGTAACACTCGTGTTTTTTACACAAAGAAATTTTTACATAATAGACAATTCAAAAACCTTTTGCAAAAACCTTAAACTATTTTTGTAAGGAATATACGTGTAAAAACTTTTTACTAAAAAGAAGCATTTGTGAAAACTCACTCACACGCATATTCACACACTCAAACAAGCATACATACAATAATATAAGTTTTAAGTAATGGATTATTTTATTAATCTTTTCTCATCGTTGCTACCTAATAGAGCCTTGACTTTAGGTTCTTTGATACGACACAGAGAAAATAATAATGTGAATTTTCGTAAGCAAGTTCAAATTCAGAATAGACAAGTATAAACACGAATGGCCGAATGCGCTACCAGCATTACTGCACATTTAACTGAGACTGCAGTGACCGGGGCTGCAGCTTTGGTGCTATAACTATATATTGTAGCTGGCCTCATAGTGCGGAAAGCGCAGCGGCGACGAGGTCGCACATCCTACCAAAGTGTAGTGTCTATATGCCATCGTGTGGCATCATAGCAAGCTTACATATTTATACTCTGCGAGGAAGCAAATAAGTATATAGCAGTCATGCACAGTACGATACTTACTGCAGTGTATCAGCTATCCATATCAAAATTTATTTTTAACGGTAATAGCGAAATAATAAGATAAAAAGTGAGAGAACAAACGCATGAAATACGCTGACAATCACGCACTACATTGAGAGAAAACCTCAAATATAGTATTTTATTTTAATTTCTTGGTCAGTATACTATTCCTGTCAGGGATAGTCCTAATGTAACATTTTTTTTTTTTTTTTTTAATTATTCGTTTTGTACACGAAACAGGGCATACTACAAGCCAATTAAATAAAATTTTTTCTTCTTTTTACTCCACATACTCTAACGTACACGATGGTATAATTAGTATTATTGTAGTTACAACCGTTTCCAAGATATAAACGAAATAAACTTTCTAACACGATTTTCACATTCACCCACAACTTTAAACACTCATTTTTCTCGTACTGAGTATAATCCAATACATATAATATAAAATCACCCCCTTGCTAAAAAATATTTTGATTCATAGCTTTAGTGAATCATCTCACAACTGATTGTGGTTAATTGATACAGATAACTTCAGTACTTAATAGTACAGAATTTCCTTACGAATGTAAGTAGCAGTGCGCACAAGATACAAGACCCTAGTTCGATAGTAAACGCTCAGATACTTACTGTACTTTACACTTATTCAGTAGGTGTCTTACTAGGATCAATTTTTAATTGCTGTCATGGGATGCAAGAGAAGCAGAGCGAGAAAGTACTTTAGAAACTGGGTTTCACAGTCAAAATAAGTAATAAAAGTTATATTATCTAAGAAGTTTTGAAAAAGGCATAACTTAGGTGCAAAGTCATGATTTATTCGGTATATGTAGCTGAAACGCTTAGAAATCAGGAAATGGGAGCTACATGAAATGTAAAAGGGAAAAAGCGTTTGTTGCATTACCATAATTTTACATGTAACTCACTTATTGGGTATACTTAGTATTATCACACAAAAAAAATACATAAGATATACAGGTTACAGCTGCTAATATCCACGGTTGCATGGTGTACTGAATGCATTTTGCGATTATATCATATCCTATTGTATATTTGAATTTTCATGAAACAGATTGATTCGAACAGTACACTAACAACAATCACCAACGAGACTGCGTATACACCTAATGTCGCGTACGTGAAACGGTAAGTGAAACAGCGAATTTTCACGTTTAACTGTTTGAAAATTGACCTGTCGGTATTTAATAAGATAGTTTATTGTTTAACAACGTGAGTAAGCTAGTGCTACCAGCTCCACCAGGTACAGCAGGTACCAAAAATACCTTTATTGATTTTTTTCCCAAAATTTCGTGCATTTCGTAATATAAGAGAAATTATAAATCGATAGAAATTTTTTTGCCCGACACGCTAGTAGTTTTACTTTTATTGTAGCTATTACTGTTTATAAGATGTGAGCGGTATGAGCTTTTAAACACCATTTTTACATTGATCGATTGATTCAAAAACTTTTTAATTATTTTTCCCGTAACCAGCACTATTAATTACACGGAATTTTAAAAACTCCACGACTGCACACTGTTTTTGAATTCAGAGCTTAGGTGATTGCTTTTTTCATTATACGTTTATGTCAGGTGGTGGCACCACCGAAAAAAAATTGTCCCTCGCTGAGATCACCAGAATGCATGGAGCCTTATAGAAAAATTTTTTAATCAATTAAGAAAAAGATTGTTAAAAGTAAATTGACCTAATTAATTGGTAATTTGAGTGTATAGTAATATAAAATTATTATGCTCGTGTACAGTAATACATTTTGTTTGGTGTTGTACGTATCCTACGAGATGGGAACATATAAAAACACGGATTGTGATTGTGTCAACACAACAAATATTAGTGAATACATGTATGCTTACGTACGTGTAAAGCTTGAGAGATACACATAATTCCATGGAAATGTAACAGAAATGTGTTAAAGTTAACCTTACCTGTCATTATCATTTATTTTTATTGAATACCGTGTTGTAACAAATGGACAAATGCAAGCTGTACTTGAATTTTTCAAGCTTCACGCAAGTGAAAACATATACGCGCACTCGTACAGGCTGTGTTGACTGTCGCAAATCATGTTTTTTTACCATCTCGTAGGATACATGACAACGCTAAACAAAGTTTGTTACTAGACACCAGCATACTACGTACTCAAACCACTGATTCATTTGGTCAATCAACTCTCAAAAACTTTTTTTTAATAAATTTGAAAAATTTGCCATAAGGCTCTGTGACCATGCATTCTAGCGATCTCAGTGAGAGACAATTTCTCCTTCTCGACGGCGCCACTGGACGTCGGCGCATAGTGAATACTCGACACGAGATTACTACACAGATACATGCTTAGCAGGAAAAGAAATATTTAAAATAGTAATAAGCTTTTATTTTTATTGCAGGCACCTTAAAATGAAGAGAAAAAAATGTAGAACTCAGTTTACATGATAAAGATAAGGTAGGCGATACCAGTGGTAAATAAACCGTCGGTGGTATAGACATAATTAAAAATATGAATATCAATGATTTTTAACATTTTCAAATACGTATTTGTAATAAAGACAGTGATAATTCAAATATTTACTGGTCACAATTGTTTTGGTTTTGATCAACTAAGTGGCTCTCAGGAGAAAAATCAAACCTTGACAGAACAATATGTAGACGTACAAGATAATTATCATAATAGGCAAAGAACGTTCTCTACCATTGAAAACGTATATATACATATATATATATATATATATATATATATATATATATATATATATATATATATATATATATATATATACTAGTGGGGCTAACGCTCTTCTGCGTGCTCCGCGCACCAACCTCCAACTAACAGATTGAGTAGACAAAATAACGACATTAGTAGTGTATTTATCAATGCAGGCTGAAATTAAGTTCACAACAGCAGAATACGTGACTCCCAAAGTAGTTAATAGATCATATAATTAACTTAACATAACTAAATTAACATAAATATTAATTTTCCAATAGTATTTTGAAATAATATTGGAGAGGGTCTTCCACCACACAAATTAAAATTAAAAATAAATGATGTAGTAGTGGTAATAAAAACTTTAAGTATATCAGGCGGTCTTTGTAGAGGTACAAGATTAAAAATAACAAAATTATTTCAGTATAATATAAAAGCAGAAGTAATTATGGGAGAAAACAAAGCAAAGCTTATATTCTTAGAATAACATTGAATACTGGCACCTTATTATCGTTACCTTTTGTCTTCTATAGAAAACAGTTTCCCTTTGTTTTATCATGTTCTATGTTAACAAATTAGAAAAACAGAGTTCTGATTCTTTAGGATTGTATATTAAAAAACCTTCATTTTCTTCCGGACAATTAAACGTTGCTTTATTTAGACGTAAGAATCTAAAAAGAATTCTTATTCAAATTGCGTCCGAGAATAAATCAGATATTAAAAATACTGTTTTGCTAGAAATTTCTCAGTAACTCAAAAATATGTAACTTTAAAGATCGTTACATTTAAACAGACATACGTTAATTCATAAAAACCATGAAAAACAAATATGTAAGAAATTTGGAAAGGGTTTTAAAAGAACAGATGAGTTAAAACGACACAAAATGTCACAACATTAAGCTAACAAAATAAATTATTGTTTCAATAGCTTAATTGTGTTTGTCTATTTAATTGTACCTTCTCCTGAATTATGTCTTTTGGTTAATAAAGTCCTCAGGTAATCAAGAATTTTATATTTGGGTCAAGCAGACATGGACCAGAAAAGGATTTGAAATGTAAAAGTTCAATTAAGTTAAACAAATAATGGTACTTCAGAGACATATCGTGAGGAAGGGGAAGCGAATAAACAGAGGAAGACCTATGATCAGTGACTTAAGAAACCTTAAAAACAAGGTATGACTTGGGTACTAAATTGCTTATTTTTTTAACATTAATGATGGTAAAACATTTGATAAATAAGTATTTTATGGGGGAAGGGGGAGAGAAAGCAACGAGAAGCTGAGAGGGAGCGGGGGGAAGCTGAAAGGGAGTGGGGGGAGCTCATTCAAATATAATTTTATTAAAAATGACGTTAGAACAAGCAAATAACTACGTTAATTGAGGGGGAGCTAAGGGAGAGCTGAAGGGGGGCTGAGGGGGAGCGGGGGGGGCTGAGACTTCCTTTCGTCAATACAACTATAGAATATAGGGACATATATATATATACATACATTTAATTTAGAACATACGATTACAAATATTACGAAATTTGGTCATTATAGCAATTAATCGACTAGAAAAAGTATTTTCATTGGTTGACGTATAACGGACCCCATACATTTTTATAATGAAACATTATTTATACAAAATGATAACGGAAATAACGTTAACTGTTTATCTAATAATCTACGACATATATCATGACAGAGGACTGTTTACTTAATTAAGGTTTAGGCGTAATACATGCAATTATAACACATAGATTTTTTTGAACGAAGGTGATGACAAGTTCATGTCTGTTAATAGGGCTGCTGTCGTAAAAACTATTGTGAGTGGGTTAGGGTTTGCTTGACTACAGCAACAATTGGCTGCAATAGCTATCCTTAATATGCCAGATGTAACGCACAGATTATATCGTAAAAGTTTAGTGGAAAATTTTAAGTTGAAGCTGAACTAAGTATGAATCAAGATGCTGAAATGGAAAGGCAGCTTGCTATGATGGAGGGGAGCCCCATCAATAGAATACGTTGTATTGCTGTAGTTGTTATTGGTTCGTGATTAAAAAGGTCTTATAAAAGTGAAAAATACGATTCTTTGTTTGGATGTACAACTATTGTAGAATATTAATTTTGTAGAATTGGTCAACTCTATTGTGTTCAAGTGTACAGGTGGAAAACGAATGAACTTAGGTATAAGAGATTTATACAATATAAGAGTGTAATGTTCTGTCAAACAATACAATACGCAATCACTTTTAACAGTAATCAATGAAGTTTGTGGTTTTAAAGAAAATGAGGTAGCAACTCTTATCAAGAAACAAATGATGTAAAAAGTTGAAAACACAAAAGTTTTATGACTGGTGCAAGGTAGACGTAAAGTTAGATAAAGAAATAATGATGGAGCAGATTACGGTGAATCAGCCTGTCGTCCAAATACAACTAACGAGGCGTACAAAGTATTAATGCAAGCTTATTTGAATTAATTAAAACGTGACTAATGTGACAGAGTAGGAATGGAGCGTAGTACCGTTTAACAGAGTGAATGTGAATTATGGCATCAAAGAAGAAGGAATTTATTAACAGCTTGTCATTTTGGTCAAATATGTTGTAGAGGAGTAACCCCTTCATGTGCTAATATTGTAAAAAGTATTCTTTAACAACCCTTAACAAAGATTTAAGCTTTGACTTATAAAATAGAGCATGACTTAAATTTAAAGAAAAGTTTGTCAAAGTTATTAGGGAAAACAACTAAAGATGCAGGCTCACTTATGGACAAAGAAGCTGAATACTTAGGATGTTTATTTAATGGTTAAATTGATGATGACTGGATGATAGAATTAAAAAATTCCATTTCTGCGGCCAATTCAACACCTTCTCAGGCTATTAAAGAAAAAAATTAATTGATGCACATTTTTGATACAAAAAATGTTAATAAAATGAATCCTTATCCTTATTATAAATACCAAGTGCAGGGTCAGTTGCATATAACTCAAAGAAAGTATTGCATTTTCACTATCAGCACTCCAAAAGGTGTAAAGTATGCTTGAGTCGAACAAGCTGGAACGTTTTGGGGAAAAAAATGCACACTCTGTTACGTAATTTTTATTCGGACTGTTTGTAACCTGAGATTTTAGACAGTAGGTATATAAAAAGTATGCCAATCAGAAAACCAGATAGTGTATTGACTATTAAAAAAAACAAACAACACAAAATAAAAAATGGTACACAAAAAATCAAACAAACTCAAAAAAGTCTGGGGAACGATCAAAAAGAGGTAGAACAAATTGCACATATTTGGACGATTGGCCAGAAATGACTGTTATATACGATGATGTTTTGAGTTCACAATAAATGAGCGATACTGTGATCGTATCTGTTACAAACAAAACTGATCGGAATGTAAATGATAATACTTGCATTGAAAAAGAAGTCTTAAAAATTTTAATATCGACATTCCCCGAGTCTTATTAACCATTAGTTCATTACAAAGTTACCTTGATGGTAATTGCATACAGTTGTCATTGAATATTGCAACAAATAAACAATTAATAACTGTTTTTCCCATCAACATTAGCAGCTGAAATTTGGCAGAATTGTAGCTTTAGTAGTCTCTAACAACCAGACTAAGTTTAAGCAAGATCCGATCGATAGTTTTTGCAAACCGCTGCAGAATGCAAAATGAGGTACTTTGGCAAAAGGGCCTAAAAAAATGTTTACAACGTTAGATGCAATTTTTTTTGCAGGATCATATTTTTTAATACTCTATCTAAAATTTACCAAAGTGTCAAATTTTTTTACTATATAAAAGTTGCTTAAAAAAATGATAAACCTAATGGCTATTTTTTGCGCACAGTGATACGGCGCGTGGAGGGCAATGAGCCGCCACACAGTAGGTCCAAACTGACTTTTTTGATTCAAATTTATCGAAGCAAAACCTGCTGAAAAACCTAATTATTTTAATGGATTAGTCTTATTTTACAGAGTGAAATTGGACAATAATGATTTTGTATTACACTCTAAGATATTTTATGACAAATGCATTACCTAAGTCATGCATTAGGTACCTAAGTCGTCTACAGACAATTCCGACTCTGAACATCGAACTTGGTTGAAAAAACTCATAGTCGAGCGTCAGATGTTAACTCCCGATTCGCTCGCTGAGATTCCGAAGCTGGCAGCAATTTTTGTAAACGTTGTACGGCAATTTGGGCCCGTGGAATAATCTCGCCTCCCGAAGAAAGCCAGATTACCTAGTAATAATAAAAGTCACATTATTTTGAGCCTTTCGACTCAAGAGACTCCTAAATATATCGTTGTAACCTGTGACTAGAAAGAATACGGCCTTAGAGGCGTTCAGGCCCAATCTTACGGATGGTAGCTTCACACCATCGGCCGCTCGACCGAGTGCGTGAACCAAATGTCCAAACCTGCGCCACAGTGCGGCCAAAAGTTCAAAAAAATAAGTTTCTATTTAGGGTTTTTTCACCTTTAAGTTGGCTGTAATGATTCTCCAAGAAACTAAAATTGTTTATAGTGATGACTAATTCGTCATGCCGCTTCCTTAGGTTAAGTTGGAATGTGGACTTCGCTCGAGCGTCACTCTACAGTTAATACACTGAGAACGGTTGTACAGGTGAATAATTTCATGTCATAAAGAAAATCAAATGGGACCAAATGTAATCTACTTCTGAAGGTAAGTAGAACATGTAAAAAAAGTACTAATTATAAATTGTTAAGTAGTGAATTAGGGAAAACATAAACAATAGTGTCATTTTTTCACATAATTTTTTCGAAAATCAGACTTTTTAAATGATACTGCATTAAAACGCTGCAAAACGCTGTTTTGAAACCTCATTAAAATGATAATTAAATATATGATCTACCAAATAAAACAAGGTTCAGCTGCCAAGAGCTGCCTATTCATCTTTTACGCCTTTTTTTCGAAATCAAATTGATAGAGAGCGAGATAGAGAAAAACGAAATATACACATGGTGCGTTTCTCTTTTATCTGAGGCTGCTACCTATAGTTTACTGTGATGAAAAAAGGGAGAGTATGTGCGTGTACATGAGTATGTATATGTGAGTGAGTATTTATTCGTGTGTATGGGTGCGAGCGGCACCCACGCAGCAGACATCTCAAACGTCGCACCAAAGCCTATTCAAAAGTATACTATGTAGATATACTTTAACGTTAGGGTTTGGTGCGACGTTTGAGCTCGCTAGCGCGCAGCAGTGTTTTCTTCTTTTTCTTCTTCTTTTTCTTCCTCTTTTTCTGAAACGTAGGCACGCGCTCTTTTTAAGTTGAATGCTACGAGATTTTCGTAATTATTAACTTAGGGCATAAACTTCTTATTCACGGCTCAAACATCGTTAAACAATCAATACTACCCATAGGCCAAATGTCCGAGGATGCCCAATAGGCATGTCATAAATTTGTTTTAAATTTACCGTGTTGCTTATGCAAGAAAAAACTATCGGCAAGAAACGATGGAGGACGTTTTCAAAAGATTTCTTATTTCATCTAATCCTTACATGTCTACTCGCCAAAAATTACCAGTAAAACCACTTAAATCATTATCACCTGATACAATCAATTCATTATCAGCTCCATCTGTACATAACGAAAAACAAGAGCCGGAAAGTTTAAACAGTTCCTCTACGTCAGGGTCAGAAGCAGATGTAGGTGTTGGTTCCTACGAAACCAATTTTTTATTATAACATAATTGACCTACCAATTATTTGTAATTGAAAATATTTTGTATATTTTTATGCTCAATAGAAATAAAGATTGTTATAACAATATTAAAAATATTTTTTTCCTTATAACATAACAACTCAAACCACGAATTTTCTTCGATTACAATTTTTCTTCAAAGCATTAGCACGAAATATTTCGGATTATAATTTTTAAAATATTTATTCTTGTAACTATAAATGTTGTGAATTTTCAAATTCTCTATTTTACAATCAACTTTTATTTACAATAAACAAAAATACATATTTTACATTCTACAATGTATATATACAGATCGTTTTTCTAATTTCTCCATTTTTAGCTGTATTAGGTGTGGCAATATCCCACCATCTTAAATTTCGTAATTCTGGCAATAGATTCGTAATCAGCGACCCCAAAAAGCCCCGAGTACAACATTTCAGGTCGATCGTTAAAGTTTTTGAGTTTTGACCACACTGTGCTGCGGTTCCTCTCGTACTAAGCAGGATTACTATCGCAGTGACAAAGTAGTCAGTAGGATAAAACTAACCTGTCTCACGTCTGTCTAATCCCAGCTCATGTTCCCTGTTGATGGGTACGTACAGTTAGTAATTGAATTCAAAATGACGGATCCAATATGGTGGACCAAAATCTGATTAAGTGCCCAAATTGAGACCAAAATCCCTACTCAGAGGTATTCGAGGTCGCTGATTACGAATTAAAGATGGCGGATGCAATATCATAGACTAATACAGACTTTCTATATGTCAACAGTGGCTGACATAACCTCAAAATAATTGTGAATAAAACGATTTTCTTTACCTTAGATAAGTAACAGTTAGAATTTCTCTTTTTTTCTCCCGCAAGTTGTATAATAAAATTGAACCATACAATTTTGTATACATCGTAAGAGTTGCAAAGGAAACCTAATCTAAAATAATGGAGCACTTTTTTTATTTTCTAATTTATGAAAATATACTAAAAAAAATTTTGAAGTTGATTATGACCAAGGCTTGTAATGAAATATGATAAAACAGTTTGAAGTAGACAATTGTACTAATATAAAACTGAAAAAATGGTTATACGGTGAAATCTTATTTTCTTTAACTTATAGTAGTTTAATAATTATGCCGTTAATACGATATTTATCACGTTACTGTAACCTGCACACTACCTTTTGGACACCTGGTTTTCACCATGAGAACGTTAAATAATATTTTTTATGATTATCCGTCAGTATTTAAAAGTTATAGCAGAATATTACCTAA
This sequence comes from Copidosoma floridanum, assembly GCF_036245765.1. Lineage (NCBI taxonomy): Eukaryota > Metazoa > Arthropoda > Insecta > Hymenoptera > Encyrtidae > Copidosoma > Copidosoma floridanum. The sequence continues at coordinate 2,444,429 of NW_028321899.1, forward strand.
GTTTATAATACCGTTAAGTAATGTAGCATTTTCTCTTTGAATTTTATAAAAGTGCACTGGAAAACGTGCTGATACGTATAGAATCAGTTTTAATACATAGTGGCTTGCATACTCTAAGTCTTTGTTAAATGAACATTTAGCATTATGATAAGCGAACTAGTAATAGATTATACATGAGTTTTGTAGAAATAAAACTATAAATAAAAATATATTTGAAATGGCAGTGGGATAGATTTTTTGATAATAGTATGTTACTTAATGTAACAGAACTCTATATTTTACATAATAGATACAACTATCGTTGAAACATTATCAGTGAGAAGCAGATATTAATTATACTTTTATTGTCTTTTACATGTTGGTTTAAATTGCTTCTCTGCAGCTGTATCAATTTTAAGTTTCATTTTGTTCTGGTCACTTTCACGTTGATATCAGGTAATGTATGTTTGATATGTAGATAAAAGTAAGGTACCAATCATGTAAAAATCTAATAGAAATCACGTAAATATCATATTAATAGTGATTATTCAATAAACGTTGGCTGATGAGTATACGACGAAGCTTATACTACATTTTTACCACAGTTAATAAACTGTTTTAACTAACAGAAAATAAAATTTTACCAAAGAACTGTGTTTTCATTGTTATGTTAAAATTATTATCTACTTCAAACAATTTTATCATATTCCATCACAAGCCTTGGCCATAATTAATTCGAAGATTTTTTTCTGTATGTTTTCATTAACTGGAAAGTGAAAAAAAAAAATTCGTGATCATTGTTGGTTAGGTTATCTTTATAACTTTATCAATTTATAATAAATTGTGTGGTTCAGTTTTGTTATACAACTTACGGGAGAAAAATAGAGAGATTATAACTGTTACTTATTTAAAGTAAAGAAAATCGTTTTGTTTAAAATCATTTTTAGGTTATGTTGGCCACTATCAACATATATAAAGTCTGTATTAGTCTGCAATATTACATCTGCCATCTTTAATTCGCTAGTCGTCGTCCTAGATCCGTAATCAACGATCCCAATGACCTCCGAGTATGACTGTTTGTCGAGATTCGGGTACTTCATAATATGTCGGTTCGCTATAATGGATACTCCATAGTGAACTCGCAAATCATTATCCAAGATTCATTATCACTAAGATCAAATATCTGTGAGTAGAGATTTGGGTTTAGATTCAAGCACTTCATGAGATTTCAGTCTGCCATATTGGGTCCGTTGTCTAGAACTCAATTATTATAATAATGCATTTGTCATAAGATGTCTTAGAGTATAACATAAAATCATTATTGCCTAATTTTACTCCGTAAAATAAGACTAATTTATTAAAATAATTATGTCTTTAATCAGGTTTCACTCATTTCTAACATTTAAGGTTAGTTCAATCAAATTTAAAGTCAGATTTTAAGAATTAGCCTTGACAGATATTTTGTAAATCATTTTACTTTAACCTGTCTATCGTCGGTCGACTCTCAGCTCACGTTCCCTGTTGGTGGGTACGTATAGTTGGTAACTGAATTCAAAATGATGGATCCAATAAGGTGGACCGAAATCTTATTAAGTGCGCAAATTAAGACCAAAATTCCTACTCAGAGATATTCGAGGTTGCTAATTACGAATCTGGGATTACGATTGGCAAATTCACGATAGCGTATCCAATACGGCGAACCAACGTATTAAGTACCCGAATCTCGACAAACTTTAATATTTGGGGTTATTGGGGTCACTGATTACGGATCTGGGATCACGACTTGCGAATTAAAGATAGCAGATGCAATATCATAGACTACTACCGACTTTCTATATGTCAACATTGGCTGACATAACCTCAAAATGATTGTTAATAAAACAATCTTCTTTCCCTTAGATAAGTAACAGTTAGAATTTCTCTATTCTTCTTCCGTAAGTTGTATAATAAAACTAAACCATACAATTTTGTATACATCGTAAGAGTTGCAAAGGAAACCTAACCTTAAATGATAGTGCATTTTTTCTCATTTCCTTATGTATGAAAAGAATGCTGAGCACCTAAAATAATATTATCACTCTGTATTTTACAAGTTACCTTGTGGATATGCATTTGGAATTTTCAATTAATGAATTACTTCGTTCTTCATCTTTGTAAGACATTTACAAGTAATGTCGAGAATATTTTATGTGATTAAGCCTGAGATCAGAATTGTATACGTTGAATACTCATTGTAATTCAGTACAAATGCTTTGAGTGGTACTTGACTCAAACCTAACTCTTCGTCATTAAACTACTGAGTCGGCAAAGGAATGCTTTATGGGACTCGCATGGTTACGTAAAAACGCCTTTTTTTGCCTAAAAGCACAAAACTGATGCTTACGAAAGCACTAATTTTTCCATTTATGGACTATTGTGCAGCTCTCTATCTAGAACTCTCAGATGAGCTTTCTACTTGGCTGTCTAGATGCATAAATACTGAAGTTAGATAAGTTTAAAGCATCAATAAGTCTAAGTATATATCACTGGTATACCGTAAATACGGACTCATGGTATTTCAGATGCGTGTAAAATATCTCACTTTGCGCTTTTTCGCATCGGTACTTAGATCTGGTGTGCCTCAATAGTTAAGGGAGTCTTTATCATTTGTAATATCTACTGAACGAGCTGTTAGAAAAAATCATCTTGATTTAGAAGTTCTCTCAGCCAGAATTGATTTCCTCATTACTAGTTTTAAAATTGCAGCAATAAAGCTCTGGATAAGGCTACCAACGAGTACATGAGCCTACTTTAATGATTTTTCCATTGTCTTTAAGCTTCATTAATTTCTACTTAAACGTTCTGAAACAATTATTCTAAAAGTACAATAAACTCACTGTTCCAATTTATTTTTAACTTAAGATCAATACTGTATTTTATTTGAATCGGTCTAAAATAACAAAATGATGTGCTTGGTCGCTCGCCTTTTTAATTTGTACTCATTATAAGAAAACTTAAAACACCTGTTTTGAATTGGCTTTTTTATCTTTTTTCTCGCTTCTAAACGACGTACTTACGACAGTGTTGATATGCTTCAATGTGCTAGCGCGCAGCTCTTGTACTTCTTGATGTGGCCGACAGCTCGACTCAGATGACGATCGGCAGCGTGAAATAATAAGATACAGCAACTTAACAATGAAGAGTTCCCTGGCTGGTACACAGTGGTCCAGAAAATCTAAAAAATTCTCAAAGTTTGTGCTACCAATGAATTTTTACTCAAATTAAACGTTTTCGGGCTTATTTTGTTTCTCAGAACTTAAGCTACAAGAATCCAAGTCTCTTGGACGTTACACTATTTTTAATAAACATGTATTTCAGTTATATATACAGAAATTTTTGATAGTCGAAATACTCTGGATATATAATGCGTTGTTAAAGTTAACCGATTTGTACAAAAATAAGTATACAGTGGTTTTTGGGGTCACTGATTACGAATCAAAGGTCAGAATTAAAAATTTTAAGATGGTGGATCCAACATGGTAGACAAATTTTTGAAAACTACTCGTTTTTTGCTAACTTTGAGATATAAATGTCTTCTGCTAACTTTTAGATGTAAATGTGCTGGGGTTTTCTGATTACGAATCTGAAGTCACATTTTCTGATTCAAAGATGATAGATCGAAGATGGTGGACTAAGCTTTAGAAAAATTGCCAGAAAATGCCTCACAATCTCTACCTTTACTAAATTTTGAGTGGATTAAGGTTTTTTTGGCTTACGTTACTTCTTACATGGAAACCTACAATGATTTCATTTCTTTGGAGAAGTAATGTTGAAAAACATATGCGTAAATACAGGAGAAATTTCAGTAATTTGTGAAATTCCGACGTTTGGATCAAATTTCAAACTTGTTTCAGATAATCCAGTAGGCTGAACTTTTAAGTAAGTATTTAGTATCGAAAGACAATAAATGTTAGGTTACTAAATAATATTCAGGATGAAATATGGTGGCCCATACAAAATGGCGGATTGGTTTTTGTCTCACAACGCATGAGACATGGGTTTTATGGGAAGGGTAAGCCGAGTGTAACGTAGGAAAAAGAACGTAATCTGTTTATAATCTAATTATGCTATAAATTAATACTGAAAAAATACATAGTATTTATTAAGAGGAACAAATTTCGTATTTACAAGTATCTGTTCTTTGACAATACCGTTCAAGTTTGATTAACAACTCTCGTATTCAGATAATTTATCACTTGTATCTTCCATCAATGCATCTGTATATGCACAGTTTTCATTTTTGCGTTTGAGCAGAGATATCAATTCGTCTGTCAGACACGTACTCTATTCTTAGGGGTCTCATGACGTAGCGAAAAAAATTAATCAGAGTTAATCATCAATCTCTAGAAAATATCTGTATTAGTTGCCAGTCTACAAAAAATTTTTAAGTTTGGGTAACAACACTTTTAAAATAGTACAAATTATGCTTAGCATTGTTAGAGTTTTAAAAAGTTGGTTGTTCTTTGAAATAATAAAGGTTGAAAAAATGACATTTTACCTACAATTTTTTTTCAAAAACTTTTCACGAAAATATTTAACATTTTTGTGATTGCACTTTTGAGCTTCCTCGGTAAGCATACCAATTGGTACAAATAATGATTCCATTGTCTTATGCTTATAAATTAGAATGACATGTAGTAAGCGTGGCATCTTGTACCAAGAATAGTTATCCATGTGAATTTCTGCTGTTCTTAAAGAATACACTCTGAATTTCTCAATGTTAATTTGTTCACCATATGATACAATGGCCAGAATAACCTTACAACCTCTTAAAAGTTTCACGTTTAACCCTGAAATTTAGTTGATTTGTCTATATTATACTACTTTGAAATATGTATTTTTTAAAGTATTTCTTCTTTCAAAATATTCATTTATGGCATTATTAGATCATAAACGGATTATGTTCTATGCATGTGTTACACTCGGCTTACCCTTCCCTTTAAGCCCCATGTCTCATGCATTGTGAGACAAATAACAATCTGCCGTTTTGTATTGGCCACGAAATAACGTAAGCCCAAAAAACCTCAATCCAGTCAAAATTCAGTAGAGGCAAAGGTTGTGAGCCGTTTTCTGGCAACTTTTTTGAAGATTAGTCTAGCATGTTGGATCGAGCATCTTCGAATTAGAAAATGTAACCTTAGATTCGTTATCAGAAGACTCTAAAAAATTAACATCTCAAAGTTAGTAGAAAACAAGTAATTTTCAAAAATGTGTCTACTGTCTTGGATCCACCATCTTGAAATTTCTAATTCTGACCTTTAATTCGTAATCAGTGATCCTAAAAACCCATGGATACCAATTTTTGAACGAATTAGTTTATTTTTAAAAATTTTGTCTGCTATCTTAGATCCACCATCTTAAAATTTTTAATTCTAACCTGAAATTCGTAATCAGTGATCCCAAAAACCTTTGTATACCAAATTTTGAATAAATCAGTTTATTTCAAAAAACTGTGTCCGCTATCTTGGATCCACCATCTTAAAATTGTAAATTCTGACCTTCAATTTGTAATCAGGGACCCCAAAAACACTTGTGTACTAGTTATTGTACAAGTCGGTTAATTTTAACAACGCATTATGTACCTAGAACATTTTAACAATAGAAAATTGCTGTACATACACTTGAAATGCTTCTATATCAAAAATAGTGAAACGTCTAAGGGACCTGGATATTTCTAGATTAAGTTCTGAGTAACAAAATGAGCCCAAAAACGTTTAATTTGAGTAAAAATTCATTGGAAGCACGAATTTTTAGAAAGTTTCGGGATTTCTGAATCACTGTGCAGTGTCAAGCTCGTTACGATGGTCTGATCTTAAAGAAACAGCCTATCTTGCCAAGATAAAGAGGATGCTTCGATGAGCAATGTATAGGCGAAGCCGTAAGAGTAGCCAGGCCGCACATCTAGTTGCTTCACTGGCCCGTACTGAACTAGACTATCGCTGCCTTGCCATGCAATTCTATCTCCTGACATCTGTCTTATTCTTCCTACCACTGGCGATATTTTAAAAAGCCGAGAAACCATACACTCAAGACATTGAGCTACAGCCATACACACATGTACATCCTCACCTCTTTCCGTAACACAACATGGATGCTAAGTAATCGTGATAAACATACACACACTTCCTAACAAATTTTTGTATTATTCAATGGTCCAACTATTTGCACAAACTCTGATTTTTACTATTTTGTCAACTTATGAGTCTTCAAAAAAAGAAAGAATTCATATGGAATTTTTTTTTTGTTCATCATCGCCCGTAGGCTTAGATATGGCTTTTCTACACAAAAATAGTGATTTTTAGCCATTGGTGCAACTGAGTTATGACCAGATGTTTATACGCATATAAACAGCTGGATCAACTTATAGTCAAACCTTTGATCACGATGTCGAAGCAAAAGAGGAAGAGTTAGTTGACCCTCAGGAATCAAGAGCACAGGCAAAATGGCAAGACCTTAATAGTCACCAGACGATCACCTATCCAAGTACTAACGGCGCCGAGTGTCGATTAACCTTGGAAATCGACGGAACTGCAACTCTACCGTTGTGCCACCACAACCACCTGTACATATAGATAAAATTTGTTTTTGAAAATTAAAGAAGATTGTGATTGCGTGGTCTTAGATCTACAAAAGCGTATAATAATAATTGTACAAAAATTGCGGTTTTTTTTTATGTAGCCTCAAAATGTAGAAAGAACTTTTTTACTTAATGGATACCTATATATATATATGTATGTATGTATGTATGTATACAAAATGACATGATTAAGTCGGACAGCCTACTGTGAATTAAGTTAGACATGAAGCCATAACTGATAATTAATTCTAGAGTAAATAAAGGGTGCTCTTTTCATTGGCATAAAAAAAATTATTAAAAGCCTTGTTTCAAAAATAAAAAAATAATCTTTAAGTATATGGACTGAATCATGAAGAGGTTTTTTTTTTAACGTTTTTCGTCAGATTTTAGGCAAAAAACACTTTCACATTCTTATTTATGTGAATAGACTCTAGCAAGTGTACTATTGAAAAAGCTCACCATGCCCCACATATCGTATCATAATGACATAGTAGAGTCAGTCGTAGCATAACCACATTTGCGATCAAACACGTATGCCATGTCTTCGCCGCATTGTACACATGCTTAGTAATATGGCAGTGCCACAGCAGGGGTGTAGGTATTGAAATCAACAAACTTCAGAAGTTCCCCTCAAATCAACTAGTTATAACTATACAACTTGATTGATATAGTGAGAATAAGGTACCTGCAGCCCAGGGAGAGAGATATTAACGCCGTCTCCTGGTGTTGCAGGAAAACGACAGATATCCGTAGTTACTAAGGGGTTATTAGGGTAGCCAATTACGAATTTCACGGCACCTAACATCCCCTAGGTATCTGGAGCCCAGGGTAGAGAGTATAAACACCGTCTCCTGGAGTTGCAGAAAAATGACCGATGTTGGTAGTTTTTCGGGGGGTATTAGCGTAGCCAATGACCAATACGGCGTCAGCTAGCTCCCTAAGGTACCTGCAGCCCAGAGTAGATAGTTATAAACGTCGTCTCTAGGATTTGCAGAAAAATGACCGATATGTGTAGTTTCTCTAGGGTTTTTAGGGTAGCTGATTAGGAATTCCACGTCAGCTAGCGTCCCCCAGGTACCTGGAGCCCAACGTATAGAGCATGAAAGCCATCTCTTGGAGTTGCAGAAAAACAACTGATATCGGTATTTTCTCATGGAATTTTCAAGGTAGCCGATTACGAATACCACGTCAGCTAGCGTCCCCCAGGTATCTGGAGCCTTTGTCTACTTGCCAACATCTTTTTTTCGTCAATTTTACGATGGATTCTTTTAACCATTTATAAAAATTAAAACTCTAATTTTAAACAGCTCTATTATTTAAAAAATATTCATGATAAAGTTTTATTTTTATACAAATTTTCAAATGCTGTTATCTTAGATTTCTTCTTTGTCCTGCCCTCTTTGTCTCAATTTCGTGAGTTCTAGAATAAGCCGCGTCAGTTTACAATTATATAATTGATGTACTTGCAAAATTCAGTAAAACACGAAAAAAAAGAAAAAAGAATGTTGTTAATAGTTAATAAGCATTGAGTTAAAATTTCTACAAGTATTCTAAAATAAGAGCTGTTGTAAGCACAACAAAATGTCCGAAGCTCAAATTATTATATTATCTGTTCTCACACAACTGCAAATGTTTATAAAAAAAAAATACGCATGTCATAATTTATCAGTTGCTCGTAAAGCGTTCAGTGCCAAACAACGGCTCATTCTGTTTTTTAAGAATTGTAATGGAGCTTTCATAAGAATAAAATGAATTTTTTTATAAGATAATATGTCGAACAAGCTCCGAAAAAACACTTCGTTTAAATAAAATATTATTGACAGCATAGGCAAGTGACCAACAAGTGCCCACCAAGTGCCCAGCAAGTGCTCGGCAAGTGCCCACCAAGTCCCAGTGAAGTACTCGGCAAGTGCCCGCAAAGTGTCTGGCAAGTACCTGGTAAGGTGCCATCAAGTACTCGCGAGGAACCCGCCAAGTGCCCGCCAAGTACCTGCCAAGTTTCTAACAAGTGCCTGCTAAGTTTCTGAAAAGTGACCAGCAAGTGCCCAGCCAGTGCCCGCCAAATGCCCAGCAAGTACCAGGCAAATTCCTGCCAAATACCCGCCAAGTAGTTGGTAAGAGCCCACCAAATTCCCGGCAAGTACCCGCAAAGTACTCGCCAAGTGCCCGCAAAGTGTCCACCAAGTACTCACAAAGTGCCCACTAGGTACACGCCAATTGCTCGGCAAATACCCGGCAAGTGCCTGCCAGGTGCCCAGCAAGTGCCCACCTAGTGCCCACCAAATGCTTAGCAAATACCCGTTAAGTGCCCGCTATGAACTTGGCAAGTGCCTGCTAAGTGCCTGGCAAGTCTCCGCCAAGTGCCTGGCAAGTCCCTGCCAAATGCTTGCTAAGCACCTGGCAAGGGCTTGCCAAGTGACCACCAAGTACCCACCTAGTGCCTGAAAAGTGCCCACCAATGGCCCAGCAAGTGCTCGCAAAGTGCCTGGCAAGTACGCACCAAGTGGCCACCAAGTGACCACCAAGTACCCACCTAGTGCCTGAAAAGTGCCCACCAAGGGCCCAGCAAGTGCCCGCAAAGTGCCCGGCAGGTACGCACCAAGTTCCTGCCAAGTGCTCGGTAAGTGCCTGCCAAGTGCCTGCCCAGTGCGTGGTAAATGCCCGTAATTTACCCGCCAAGTTTTCGCTAGATGCCTAAAAAGTGTCCACCAAGTGCTTAGGAAGAGCCCAGTAAGTACCCACCAAACACCCGCCAGGTGCCCAGCAAGTGCCCTACTAGTGCCTACCATAGCTTAGCAAATATCTGCCAAGTGCCCGCTAAGGACTTGGCAAGTGCCCGCTAAGTGCCCAGCAAGTCCTTACCAAGTGCCCGGCAAGTCCTCGCCAAGTAGCCGCCAAGTTCCAGCCAAGTGTCTGAAAAATTCCCGCCAAGTACCCCGCACGGTACCGCCTAGTACTGGCCAAGTACCTGCCACAGGTAAGTAAACAGCAGGTGCCCACCTAGTGCCCATCAAGTGCTTGGCAACTACTCGTCAAGTGGCCACTTAGTACTTGGCAAACCCCGCTAAGTGCCTGGCAAGTCCCCACCAAGTGCCTACCAAGTGCCTGCTAAGTGCCCAAAAAGTTCCCAACAAGTACCCGCCAAGTTCCTGGCAAGTGCATGCCGAGGGCCCACCAAGTGCTTGGCAAGTACCCGCCAAGTGAATGGCAAATACTTGCCAAGTGCCCACTTAGTACTCGGCAAGTGCCCGGAAAGTGCCCGCCAAGGGCTCAGCCGGTTCCTAGCCAGTGCCCGCCAAGTGCCTGCCAAGTGCTCGGCAAATACCTGCCAATTGCCCGCTAAGTACTCGGCAAGTGCTTGGCAAGTTTGTGCTTAGCGCCTGCCAAGTGCTTGGCAACTATTTGCTAAGTTTCTACTAAGTGCTTGGCAAGTGCCTACTCAATGCCCACCAAGCGCCCAGCAAGTACTTAGTAAGTACCCGTCAAATGCCTGGCAATTACTTGCCAAGTGACCATAGGGTATCTGGCAAGTACCTGTCAAGTGCCCATCAAGTGCCTGGTAAGTACTAGCGAAGTTCTTGTCAAGTGCCTGGCCAGTACCCGCCAAGTCCCTAGTTAGTACCTGCCAACGATCCATTAAGTATGTTTGATTCGCTATAATATCTGTGATAAAAATATAGTTTGGGTTCATGGCCAGAGTTTTTATCCATGATAATGTTTTTTTTCTTAAAAAAAAACTTACCATTACAGAGTTATTATCAAAAGCTTTTGTCTGATCAAGATAACAATCATCACAAATTACAACAATAGATTCCCCCTTATTAAACTTACATACTGATTGGAATGGTGCATTATTATTAACAAAATCTTTTTCTATTATTTACGATAATTTGTTGAAAATTGTATATATTGTAGTATTTTATAATAAATAGTAGGACTCAAATCAATGCTTGTGCCATGCCTTTAACTTCAAGCTTTAAAAAAGTTCTCTACGTTTTTTTAGGCCAAGTTTTATTGGAAAAGTCAGATAAAATGACATTTTGGGCTTTAAATTATGGCCTTAGTTTAATCGTTAGTCACTTTTGCAGAAAGCTACCAATTGTTATTCAACAGGACTCAAATTAAAAATTATGTTAACCACTTTTATTAAGGCTGTAATAAAGTTCTGTACGTTTTTTTTTTTTGACAAAGTTATGATGGAAAAGTGAAATTTGAAATGAAATTTTTGGCTTTAAATTATGGTCTTTATTACATCACTAGTAACTTTTGTAGAAAGCTACCGATTGCAATTCGAAATCTCTAAAGTTAAAATTTATCGGCATCTGCAGGAGACAGCGTTCATAAACTCTCCCCTGGGCTCCAGGTACCTGGGAGCTGCTATATGACATGGTATTCGTAATCAGCTACCCTAAAAACTCCCTAAGAAACTACTGATATCGGTCGCTTCTCTGCAACTCCTGGAGATGGCATTCATACTTTCTACCCTGGGTCCAAGTACATGGGGGACGCTAGCTGACGTGGAATTCGTAATCGGGTACCCTAAAAACCCCCGAGAAACTACCAACATCGGTCGTTTTTCTGCAACTGCAGGAGACGGCGTTCATGCTCTTTACCCTGGGCACCAGGTACCTGGAGGACGCTAGCTGAGGAGTATTAGTAATCAGCTACCCTTAAGGTGGCTCCTCACCCCTATACAGCACTTATTTATAATATTTTATTAAAATGTTTATTGAAAGTTATAACAAGTGTCATTTAGCCTGACAATATTATAGCTAGTGCTAAACATCATACGATTTTTTTCATAAAATTTTGTTGATAAATTTCTTAGATACCGAAACTTGGAAAAAATTCAACAAATTACTGTAATCGTTTTTCAATTTACATCTAATATTTAATTTTTTGAGCTCATTCTCTTCCTTGAACAAAATCATTGGGAGTTACCACTGACCAAATTGCAATAACTTAGATAGGTTTCCCATAAATTTAATTTGTTTACTTATTCTTCGTATTCTCATATAAACAACTGAACTTTGTGGGAAACCTATCCAAGTTATTGCAATTTCGTCCGTGGTGACTCCCAATGATTTTGTTCAAGGAAGAGAATGAGCCCAAAAAATTAAATATTAGATGTAAATTGAAAAAAGATAACAGTAATTTGTTAAATTTTTTCCAAGTTTCGGTATCTAAGAAATTTATTAATAAAATTTTATGAAAAAAACCACATGATGTTTAGCACTAGCTATAATATTGTCAGACTAACTAACACTTGTTATAACTTTTAATAAAAATATTAATAAAATATTCCAAATACGTGCTGTATAAGGGTGAGAAGCAACCTTAAAACCCCCCGAGAAACTACCAACATTGGTCGTTTTTCTGCAACTCCAGGAGACGGTGTTTATACTCTCTACCCTGGGCTTTAGGAACCTAGGGAATGTTAGGTGTCGTGAAATTTGTAATTAGCTACCCTAATAACCCCCTAGAAACAACATATATTTGTCATTTTCCTGCATTACCAGAAGATGGCGCTTGTAACTCTCTACCCTGGGCTGCAGGTACCTTATTTTTACTATATAAATCGAGTTGTATAGTTATTACTAGTTTATTGGAGGGGAACTTTTTAAGTTGGTTGATTTAAATACCTACACCCTATGCTGTGGTGCTGCCATATTACTAAGCATGTGCATTACACGGCCAAGATATGGCATTCGTGTTGGATCGCAAATGTGGTTATGCTACGACTGACTCAACTATGTCATTATGATATGATATGCGAGGCATGATGGGCTTTTTTAATAAATCTTTTGCTAGAGTCTATTCACATAAATAAGAATGTTAAAGTGTATTTTGCCTTAAAATCCGACGGAAAACGTAATCAGAATAACCTGTTTATTATTCAGTCCATATTCTTAAAAGTAATTTTTTTATTTTTGAAACAAGGCTTCCAATAATTTTTTTTTCATGCCAATGAAAAAAGACGCTTGATTTACTCTTGAATCAATTATTAATTATGTCCTAACGTCTAACTTAATTTACAGTAGGCTGTGCAACTTAAGCATCTTACTTTGTATTCTGTATCCTTGAGACTTTTAATATAATTGAATAATTTGAATATTTATTTAAAGTCTAAACTCGTTGAATTATTATGGCTAACTGCATTTTTTAAAGATTTTTGGTTAAGTCATGAATTTAAAAAAATATAAATAAAAAAAGAGCCTTGATAAACTATTCGAAATCTTCTTTAGATAACCTAGGAAAAATAATTGAATGTCAGTGTAGAGATGTAGCCTGTAGCCAGTTTTAAACGTGAAAAAAAAGTTGGAACCACTGTGCACCGTAGCCCGTGTAATTTGAAGGATAACGAGGTAAAGTATAAAAAGGGTGCTTTTTATGATGGACTTTCACATGTGAACTGTAAAAAATGCACATTGTATTTCATTTTGAGCTTTTTTTAGCCGCAATAATCGACATTTTATCTACAAATTAGATAAAAATCTTTTCAACTAACTGTAATAGTAGAAACTACTAACAATAAGCTGCTTATAAAAATAGCTATCACAGACATATGCTTTGAAAATACTGTTTGTACAAACCCTTAATGAATTAATAAGAGCTGAAATAAAATAGCTTATGGTTTATAATTTATTAATTTCTTACTTACGCAAATCTATTCATAAATAATTAAGTTCCAGACATATCACAATATGAGTCATTAAAAGAACAAATACCGTCCATGATGCTTAAGAAAAAAAAACATGCGTTATGCAATTTTTTTTTTTGATGCCCTTGCAGTTTGTTGTCAAAGCATGTTAGAGATTCTAGCAATAATTAAGCTGAGCTTTGAATTGTTATTAATATTGCTTTTATGTTTCTATTTACAGTACAAACAATTGATTGCTTGTGACAAATCAGTCAAGAATATCTACTGTATTTAAAATGAGTAGTGCACGCTTATGGATTGAATACACACTTCAGAAAAAAACGTCTTTGTCAATCTCATTGTTAAGACTACTTATATCGTATATAAGGTACTTTATTTACTTACGATTTGTGAAAACTATTACATAATGTTATAAGGAAGAATAACGACTTAGGTAAAATGCTTATATAATGTCATAGTTGTACAATCTCATTATTTTGCATGGGTATGAATAAGGCGTTTTTATCGTTATCAATTAAATAAGTCAAACGTTTTCTCACCTCCAATCCAAAATTTGTTGAAAATGAATGAGTATGAGAAGGCATTGCAAGCTCGTCATTTTTTAACTTTTTAAAAACTGGATTATCAAAATTGATATTGTCTCTTCTTTGTTGGAAATAATTCTTAAGCAAACAAATATACGTAACTACTGCAAGTATAAAAATGAGTACTGGACAACTTATTGTGATTATAAGGCGAACACTTGAATTGAGATTATTATTGAGGACTGAAGACTCCAACAATGATAAATTTGATCCTGTAAAAAATGAAATAATTTTGTTTTTAGGATACAATTGGATTTGTATACAAAAACTATTGGACAGTCAAAGTATTTCTCTAGATTTCCTTATCATCTAAACATTATTTGAATATGTAAGCTGTAACTCAAGAAAAAATTATAGACAATATGTTACAATAATTAAATAAGAGTATTCATATATATTCCGGAAACGTTTGCAAGTTTTCTAATTTTCTCTGGGGTCAAAGTAACTGCTCAATACTTTTAAAGTATTTTAAGTATGTTGTACAACAATTTTTTAATGTCTTCTACTTGCTGTATGTTAATTCCCTGATGTATTAAAAAAAATTTTTTTTAGCAACAGTTTTACTAAAAGTAAAAATACAAGGTTATGCGACGAAATCTTCTCACATATGGAATAAACTTATAATTATATTAAAGGCACAAGAAGGGACTCTGTTATACCTTTAACTGTTAAAACTAGATGGTCAACTTAACATAACATCAGTCAATTTGCTGCCCTCGTATTTTTTTATTCTATTAAATTTTACTTTTACTTATCGACACTTGTTCTGAATTTAAATATTATTTTCTTGTTTAGTTTAAGTACATTGTGCATTGCTTTATCAGACAAGAAACATAATAAAAGTATTCTACTAATAAAATTCTTTAAACTTATGAATTCGAAATAAGAATGTTTTCACTCAAATCTTTGTATTTTTACTCACACTTCAGAGATGAACAGCTTAAATATTCTCAACCAAGCCAAAATTTAAGGAATTATTTGTCAAAAAGTTTCAGAAATACACCTAAATATAGGCTTACAAGATCGCTTTAGATGATTGAGTATTTGCTTTTGAAGCCCCAGTAAGAAAATTGTTACATTTTAAAATAAACTTTTGCAATATGAGTATTACTCTGACAAATAAAAATAGGATATTTGTCTCTTGGACAATATGGTCTTTTTCATAAACGAAGTTAATCTTAGATGTCAAAGTTGATTACTATGTACTGCTTATTTTATAAAATAGCTCATCAAATATCTTACGATGAAAATTATTTATACTGAAGAAAAACCATAGAAGAATTTTGTGTTAAAGCATCAGTGGTAATGTATTAATAATATAAGAAGTTAGTAAATTCTAAAAAAGCTACAGAAATATTTCCAGTGATTATGGAAATATTTCTAAAGTTTTAGGACATTTTTGAAAGTATCATAATGAAGCATAACTTTGCAACGTTGATGAATGTATGACACTTTTTCTTTAATCTGATAATCTTAATAGTAACAAACTGTTTTTCCCTCAAATTTGACGTTCACTTAGGTTCTATGTTGTGCAAAGAAAACATTATTTACATGAAAGTATTTAATTATCTACAACTAAATAATTAACAATCTTTATTTTGTTGTAATTATTTGAAGTAGAAGGTGACCCTAAAACTTAATGCTTACTTCAGAAAATAAAATAAATTCGTTTAATCAAAGCTTTTTGTACCGTTGGATTTTTTTGCCGACTATTATGTCTTATAAGGCTTAAGTGCCACTGATACAACAAGTTGGATGAAAAATCATTTTCAATAAAAAGTTGAAGAATTCTTGTACACTAACATTGCATTACTGCACTGTTTTTATTCAGCTATCTTTTTTATTGCAAGTAATTATAATACAAATTGCTCTCTATAATGGTAAGCTAGTGCCAAAGGATTCTCGTAATCACCCTTAGTGCAAGCCCATTAGTGGCAAGTACTATTTTCTTCGCAGGTTATTGTTAACGTCCGAATAGAAAAAAAAAACTTCAAAGTAAAGAAATGTCGGCTTATATACTAATCACCTTATGAGATAACTATAATGGATCATTTAATTTAAAATGCCAACACATAGAACTTCTTCTCTATTAAAAGACCAATTGTTCTAGTTGTTATAAAAAACATTGATACAAGCAGTAAATTTTCCATATTACAAAACTTTTATGATACAACCAATTATAATTAATAAAAATATTTATTGTTATAACCTGCTTAATAATAGCTAATTATGTAAGTTATCTAAGATATAAACCTGACTCTTGATAACATTATTTATAGTGTAAAATAATAACGTTTTTTGAGTTGCAAAATACTTGAACTAATAGAAAACGTAGGTTTTAAGAAATTTATATAAGGGCAGCATTCAGAGAATTAGGGATTCAATGACAAATAGTTCTTCCTGAAGAAAATAAGCAGGGTTTTTTTTATGTTAATACAGTATAAATACCTTATTTATAAATTGAAGACAAAATCCAATCGTTATTTTCAAAAAATGGTGATAAATTTTGCATAATGTGGAAGATAACCTTTTTGCTAGCTTAAAAGGATTGTACACTTGGATTTCAAATGCAATAGTTAAGTCACCATTTGAGAACGGTAAACATGCTCTCACATTAGAGATATGTTTACTTTTCAGTGTGTAGACTAAAATAAAGAGTAATGGCAGTAACGGCACGTAAAAGATTTTCCTGAGCTCAAAAAACAGGGTTTTGAAGCGAAATACCAGGAGATATCTGGCAAGAGTACTAAGTGCACTAGCAATTTGGGGTTTTATGGATATTCTTCTAATCAACCTGGTGCTATCATAGCAGATTTTGCTACAAAAGTAAGGCAGGGAATAAAGTTCTGAGAAGCTAAGGGAGCCACAACGGCCTTCTTCTCAGTGGTTTTTCTTAACGGCGTACCTTAACCACGGTACTTTTCAACATATTAGTATTTTTTTTACTTCTTACAGCTTATTATTTGACAACATTAACATCATGGATTCCAAATGAATACATTTTTAATAAGATGGTTCTCATTCTGAGAAATATCAGAAATAGACTTAAAATTTTTAACTGAAAACGTTTTGCACCATGTGTCGATACACTACGGTGATGCATTTAGTGAGTCTCGGGTGAAGCCAAGAAAGCCAAGACAAGGGAGCCACTGATATTACTATAATCACATTCGTTATTGTGATTATTATTATCATATGTTTAATTGTTATCATTACAAATAATGTCAGTGTTATCGTAACTATTATCATTACTTTTTTTATCATCAGTGTCAGCATTATCGTAATTAGGGTTGTTAAAGCATTCCTAGTTACCTGATTTATATTTTTTGTTTCTTTATCTGAGGTCGTCCAAAATGTCCTTACTCACGATATACATACACCTACATATTTGAGTCCCTTAAAGAATACATGAATCCCTTTTTTGTGTGAGACTAGCAGTTTTTTAGTCCATCCTTTCAGATGCCAGCACTAGCTCCTGAGAGCAGGGACTTCACAGCATTTAACGGTTTATTGATAAAAGGATAAAGGAACAAAGCTTTGTGGGTATGCAGCTAATTAGGCAAATAACACCTTCAATCAAAAGTTCCAATTACAGTAGTTTATCATTATTTCTCTTATACAACAATTAATATTGTACAGTGTATTTTCTGTAAATTCTCAGTAAAATTACTTGTAGGATCTTTATCATTGTTATGTAAATAATAATAAATAGAAAAAGAGTACACAAAGGTCTAAGTTTGGGATTAGAGTGCAACAGACAGTAAGAAAGCATTATAAGCTTAATGAGTAAGGAAATCAACACTCGAAAGTTATGGTTTTGAGTTGGAAAAAATTATCTGGAAAAAACAATAGCAAAATATAAAGACAAAGTGAGCGAGGGGATCAAGAATTTGTGAAGAAAATCCAACAAAAGAAAAGTAAATTGAGGAGCAAAGGCAGGCAGGGGCGAAAAAGCAAAAAAAAGAGAGACAACATTAAGCGAATAAAGAAATAGAATAAGTACTGTAAAAAGCCAGTGTAACTGGGAGAGTAGAGGAACTAGACATAAAAGCATGAAAAAAGAGAACGACAGAGAACAAAGAAGGTAGAACATAGTCATCAAGGGAAAAAATTTTATTGAGGAGAATTTCAAGGTTAAAGTGCAGTTTGTAACGGACAGGGTAAAAGTGGCAGTAAAGACTAAGAAAGTACCTATGGTCAAGAAAAGAGATGAAAAATATGGTAGCATTGTATGAGCAACGCTACAGAAACATTCAAAAAATGAAGTGATGAAAAAACAACTTGCTACCGCATGGTGTTTTTATTAATAATGACGCAGCGATAGAAGGAAGCCCTACTGATTGATATTTGTAATCACATATGTAGTTTTATCTCTATTTGTAAAGTCCAAGTGAAATTCTACATGGGATTTTGGATTGGAAACTCCAAGAGTTATTCCAAGTAGCATTCCAAGTGGAATTACAAATGACCACTGAAGAAACATATTTTCCTTTTTTTTAAATAGTTAAAATTAAAATTTCAAGCAATATAATGACCATAGTGAATGTTATCATTCATATAGTAACACGAAATCAGAGGGGTTCAAGTATTTTTTCTCAGATTTCGAAAAAATAGATTTTTTCATTTTTCGTTCAAGTTTTCTTGAAATGACTTGAACCCCTCTGCTTTGGTGTTACTATATGGATGATAACATTTGGTAAAGCCATTAAACCGCTTGAAATTTCAATTTAAACTATTTAAAAAAAAAAAAATGTACCTTTAGTGGTCATTTGTAATTCCACTTGGAATGCCACTTGGAATGATACTTGGAGTTTCCAATCCAAAATCCCATGTGGAATTCCAAGTGGAATTCCAAGTGACTTTACAAGTGTAAATACAGATGGAATTACATATGTGATTACAAAATATCAATCAGTAGGAAGAGAAATACAAATAGTGGCAGTGAGAATAACGATGGGAGAAAGAATCGAAGGTAAACAGACAAGAATTTCATCTAGATAAGATATGGTGGAAGTAAAAGGAAAGAAGCGGAAGATTTGCAGAGTAGTAGCAATGCCCAATGACAGATAAAATATGCAAGATAAAAGAAAAACGTAGAAAAGATTGTGAGTGATGGGATGGTATGGATTAAATTGAAACAATGAAAAGGATTAAAATTAAATTTAAAAAAATAGTAGAGAAGTGTCTGAAACTTTAGAATGGGTAGCGTAAGTAGGAAGATCAATACAAAAGTGCAAAATACGATACCAAAATAGAAAGTAAAATAGGAGCTTGTGCTTGTACTGTACACACTAAGAGAAAGTGCTAAAAAAGTTATAGTGTGAAGTATTGTGCAAGAGACTCAAAGTTTTACAGAGTAAAGGAAAGTAAGGATATTAAAGTAGAGAAACAACAAGAAGCTTAGTGTTACATGTGTAAGTAATAACAAAACTTGTTGATCACGGGTAATCTTTGTATCGGTCTAAAAAAGAATTCAAACCGAACAATCTGACTTCCAGTGAAAAAAAAGAAACAAAATGCAACGAAAACAATGGATAAATACGTCCGAATGTACAAAGGGCCCAGGTTTAGGAGAAAGTACTTAAATACAATACACTGAACATAGTAAATAAAAAGAAAACTTTGTCTATAATACTCAGCTGGCACTAGGGCCACTGCCCAGTTTGTATATTAAACAATTGAGGTCTTGCCACGCAATATCCTTAATTATTTTAGGAACGAGTGAAACAGCCTCGTGGTACAGACGGAAAAATTATTCATACTTAACAAAGATAATGAAGCGTGAACATAAAAAGGCTCCAATATTTCTCAGGTAACACAGAGAATCTTCCTGCTACCTTTCGTGAGTATAAAATTGCCTTTCACGTTCACTTGATCTAAGTCGTCATCTCAGTACCCCCAGATACTTACATTTGGCGATTTGATCCTCCAAAACTATATTGCGCAAAAGTTCTACGTACAAACTTTGCACTGAGATGCCCGTGTTAGATTTTTCCCAAAAATCGCTTTTCCACGTATAAACAAGGTTAATGTACTACAATATGTATGTGTACAATGTTTCTGGTTCATATCTTCAAATGAGACATTGCATGTAACATTTTGTAAATTACTAAAAAATTCGTCAATATCAAGTAATTGCTCATAGTTAATTTTTTAGCGCTCATTTAATTTGCGGTCATCGAGGCATAAACAAAGATCGCCATTTGATTTGAATACCAGACTTGAAGGGGTTATTGACGAACTATGTGCTCGTTCAATGATGTCAAGCCTTAGTATTTGTTTGACCTTATTGTGTACTTTATCATGGAAATAAGTCGGTGCTGGATAGTTTTTATGAAAAATGGTTTGTTATTCTGTATAGTTAATTTGCTTATAACCCCAAGAACAACCAAAAATTTCACTAGAAATCTTACGGTGTGGTTTGATGAGTTCTCGCGAAACCATCCGTTGTGACTCCTTGATGTTTTGAATTTCACTGACGTGTTTGTTCATTTCTTGATCAGAAGTATTATCACTTGCATCGCTAAAATTTTTAGTAAAAAAATTTTATATCAACTTTACAACAACCACCATGATGCGTAGATAACGAGCATTGCTGCTAAAAAATCTACGAATTGAGAGGGAAAGGAGCATAAAAACACTACTTATGGTCAGCAAAAACATTCAAGAGTTTTATGGCCGTTTACAGATAAAAAATAAAGACTGAGACGTACAATCTTAGACAGCAACACAAGCGGCAACAAAACGTGAGTGTTTTTAGCAACCAAATGTAAGAAGAAGATGCGCATTATTATACACGCTTAATAAGTGCATTATTAACGCCCGCCTTCACTGTTGGTTTCTCTACTTAAGTTAAAAGTTTGTGTGCTTGTTGCACATTTTTCTGAAGTACTTGTGGTGTACCCGCCTTAACATTCACTACACACAAATATTCTTAACACTTATCAGATAATGCCAGGGCAGTCTATGTTGGTGGAACTGAGGGAGAGTGGCAACTCCCGACCAGCCCAAGTAAGTAGCACCTATCTCTGGCAACGAAGTGGACTGCTGCACTGGTTTTTACCCTTTTCGATAATAATATTCAGGGAAAAGGAGAATGCTGGCTTTCACTGTTTAATATGATCTCAAGAAGAGTTAAAAAAAAGAACGTCAATGTCAAACTAGTACCTCAGGCAGTAACCTTTTTAATGAAATTTGCTGGCAGTACCGATACAAGCCTGGGTGACTGCCACTGGCCTCATGGATTGTGGGGGGCAGGGCCATGGAGACGTATCTCGTGGCCAACAGAGACTGTTACATGTTCCATGGCCTTTTCTTAGGGATGCAGAACGAAGAGGAAGCCTTTCAAGTACAGGTAGTAATGTCAGCGAGGGTAGTAACGTGACTGTCTTTATCAACCAGACGCAAGAGGAGCTCGCCTCTCCAAAAAGCGATGATGCTGAGTAAAGAGCGAAACTGAAGCAAGAAATTGAGCAAGTTTTATTTGCAATAAAAGAGATTAAAAAGGCGGTAAAGGCGATTAATGTAAAGTATGAAAACATGGAAAACGCTGTCAAAAATAGTATAAAAGCTGCGCTTAAACACTTGGAAGCAGCTAAGTTGACTAGAAAAGGCATACTTCTTTAAGAAAAAAAGTGAACAAAAGCTTGGAAAGAGCGTTTGAAATCTCTGATAAACAGGAAACAAAGAAGAGATAATTTCCAACGGCATATGCTAAAAAGAAACCTGAACACTGCCCTCAAGGAAATAGGACGAGTTAAACGGAACATGAGCCCATCAGACAGCCCTAAAAATTTCCAATAAGCCCTGTTCTTTAATAAAAAAAAAGGCACAGGCAAACAAGAAAAGTTTTTTTTGAAAGACAAAAAAAGCCAGAAGAACAGAGTAGACGTTACGACGAAAGTATTAGTAAAAGTAGCAGAAAAGCAGTCTTTTACATAATGTACATAACTAAAAAAGATGAATTTTGACCCAAACACTGTTGATGTTTGGGCCAAAGTGTTGTTACTACCAAAAAAAGGGACATACTCATAAAAGCTAATGGTGTTAGAAATCAAAATGCATTCTTACGGTTAGTTAAAGAGTTGGTAGATGGACAAGAAATGGTGGTAATAAACAATAAAATAGTGACACTCGAGGTTTAAGACCATCATGCTATTGTCGAAAAAAGGAGGTTATGGAGGCTTTTCTGAAGGCTGTCAGACAACAAAGTATGGAGTTTAAACGTAAAGTTAAATTGAGCTTCTGAAAACTAATACTAAAGGTCAAAGATTGGCGTTAATTACAGTAGATAAATCCAGAGCAAAAAAAGGAGAAAATGTAGGCAGACTAAGAGTCGGCTTCGTAAGCTGCCAAATCTTAAGAAGAATCACAGTAACAAGATGTTAGAAATGCTTGGAATATGGACATGTCTTTAGTGACTGTAACGAAAAAGATAAGTCCAAGCTTTGCTTCTAATGTAGAAGCTCAAACCACCGAAAAAAAGAGTGTTTCAGCCCAGCACGGTACTTCTTCTATCCAATGATGGATAACAAGCATGAATCTAGCAGTGAAAGCTGCCCTTAATTTAGAAGAGCGCTACACAAGGCCAATAAAAAGGTCCAACCAGGGTGCGTCTGGGGTAGTAAAGGCCTTCAGTAAGTGTATAGGCTTATGCAGATCCATGCTGCTTTAAGCAAATTTACTTATCAGCCAGTTAAATCATCAAGCATTCAGTGGCACTTATAGAGAATGCAGCCTATGAAGGAGAGCTTGATATGCTTAGTAATTGGTGGTGAGCTTGCTCATTTATGCTGTGAGATACGATGTTATCCCTGGTGGCTCTACCCTGCAGTTATGCTAACATAACTTTGGGAAGTCACTAAAGCCACGCAAAATGAGCGGGGGGGGGGGTATAAGTGGGTATGGGTAGTCTAATAAAAAAAGTTTACGAAGTCCCACACTACCACTGTCCTCGCGATCTGTCTCAATGCATTCCTCCTCCCTCCACAAAAAAAACTACTTCTACTTCTTCTTGTTTTGAGACAAGCAATAGAAAACAAAAAGTGACATTCGATATTCATAGCTGTTGCCAAAGCTCTCGAGTCAATCAGGTAGTCCTGAAAACCCTTATAAAAGCTTGTGCATCTTACTGATCCCTGACATCAAAAATGACTTTTATTTGGCCAGATGGTCTATTATAATAAGGGCTTTATAGTGACATACTGTACGTTACTACATTAGAGGCTCTGCCCTTGGCTCTAACTTTCAGAACCTGGTCTTTAAGAGACTCCTACATTTTTAAAGGCCTCCTGAAGCCAAGCTAGTGGGCAGTGCTCATGACATAATATTGCACGTTACAGCAAGATTTTTAAAAACGTCTAAGTGCAGAGTATGGTGAATGGTTGCGATAAAATTTAACTGGCTCCAGGATTATTGTTTTAAGCAGGTCGATCCAAAAAACAGAGATGGTTGTTCTAGCCAGGCAGAGGCAGTTTGGGGGGCTTTTGCCTTAAGCGTTCCAAGTATAGTAATCTACGAAAAACGCAGTATTTAGATGTGGAGATCGACTCTAGATTAAGCTCCAAGAAGCACATTAAAAGAGCAGCCAACAAGAAGTGTTTTTAAGGTTAATGCCAAGAGTTAAGTGCCTGCAAAAGGTCAAAAGACAGCGTCGGTCTCCAACTCAAAACGTTAGGACAGCGTAAAGGTGTAAGTAGACGCGTTGGCGAGACGAGATATTTAAGAGCACCTAACTTTGGTGCTGCAAATCGGATTAATTAAAATCACATGATCCTATCGCACGGTCTTCTACACCATCATAATAATAATTATACGAATGGTTTCCTTCGTATTGATTGCGCTAAAGTGACGAAAAAAATTTCTAGGCTCTGGTAACAAAAGTGATGTTAATAGGTAGAAAATAATGTTATGGACGTAGGTACAAGAATAAGGTTAGACTGGTATTGATAGATCGACACACCAGCTGATACCAGACCCGTAACCTTGGCTGAAAAAGGTCACAGAAAGTTTTATTACAACCTCAGTCAAATCATTTCTAGGCATGTATAGTTTAATAACTTTCTCTGTTGCATGGTGCTGATAGCATTCCACAATCGTGCCTTTTACCCTATATTTGATAATACCATGTAATTCATGTTCATTATGTGAAAAACATGGTAATGTAAGTGTCGGCAACTGGTTGAGGTGCTTAGCGAGTTTCCGAATTCTCAAACTATCACCTCTGAGATATTTTGCACTGAAGAGAAGTGGAGAAATGAAGATGATTACGTTAAATCTATTATTTGGTAAAGGAAAAAAAAAGAAAGTTTCTATGGAGGATAGGGAGATTGCTATGTAGATTCTCAGAAGGAAGAAGGTTTTAACGGTGGATAAAGTTTAATGCGAACTTAGTCTGCAATAAGTACATTAATGCAATTGCACTGGTAAGCAGTACATATTCCACGGCGCTTGCAAAGATTACAGACGACAACACAGCTCTAGACAATGGGTGGCACAGGGGCCCCGAGACCTTTTCAGGACTCAAGAAGATTGGCGTCCTTAGAACTAGTGCGTCCAACACTATTGCTGTCCCTGCATTGTGCATTCAGGCATTTTCCTGGCATTTTTGCATTCTGAACTATAAGATAATTATTTATACAATTTTTTCATATTTATTTACAACTTCCAAAAGTGACAAGGAAATAATTATTGTACTATAATAATTAAATAATCATTTTATATTGTTCTGTCTTCTTACACGATTTTCTATTTAGAATAGAAGTAATTTCTCAACTTACAAAGGTTTTTCTCATACTTACTTACGAAACAGTTCAGAAATGTTAGAGGAAGGAACGATGTAAACTTGGCCCCCGTAAAAGATAATTTGTAACCTTAATATTAACTAATTAATTGTGCATTGTTTGCGCATTACAAATACGTTTGGAATGTAACTGTGCGTTCATGAGTTTTGTTTTAAACATAAAAAAATGATTCGGGTGCTACTATATATTTAATTAATTCTTATTCAAAAACTATTAAAAATATCGCAAAATAATCGATGCCAATTAATTGCGCATTGTTTGTGCTTTTTAATAGATACATTGCAAGTACGGTTATATCATTATATTTGCAAACAATAAAATAAAATTAATTTACTTTTGGTTCACATTAGGCCATTTCGTTGCGCATGCTTAGACCCAACCGAACTCAAATCTCATGATCGATGCTTAATAAGTATCGAGTCATCTTGATCTACCTATTTTTAGTGGAGAACAAAGTTCCGTGACCCTAACACTGATAGGTAGAGAAAAATGAATAATAAAAAAACAAAAACAAAAATCTATCTTATGAAACATTCGCGACGAAGTACCTTCTTATAAATGTACACTCTGTGTAAATGGAACACTAAGAACCAAAAAAAAAGCTGATTTTATCTGGAAAATATCACCAATGCAACAAATTCATGTAATATATGTTAAACAAAACATTAAAAAAAAAAAACTGAAAAAAAAATTAAGCCTTTTCACGAGTTTGTTTTAGGCTAGTGGGTATGATTGACCGTGGCAATCGCCACGTTGATATTTGAAAAATCCTGAGAAAGCTGTACGGACGATGCCGTCCGAGTCTGCACCTTTATCCTGTACTCCAAAAACCGATCTGTTTAGATGATACCAACGTCACTACACATCTATGTATTTGTTTGTGGAACTTCGAGGAAGCTAGTAAAAAGTATTTACAAAATTTCTTAACCATAAAATTCCAAGAGTTCAATTGATCAAAATAGATGATGATTTAAATTGACAGATTTATTTGTTTCTAATTGATTTTAATACAATTATTGATTACAAACTTTAAGTGTTTTTACATTAATCACAATATTAACACTATAGTTCAACATAAAAAAATAAAGCAATTTTGGCACTTTGAGGGATCCTTTTGATGTATTCTACAGAGGTTGTTATATCGTTTTTTTTGCCACACATAATCCTAGAAAGCATATGCCCTGTAGTGAGGTAAGATACTAGGTACTATTTCAATAACCCTGGCAATAAAATACTGCTTTTTCTTTTTTTTTAATGAATAAGGTAACTGGTTATAAATTGTGTTGTTTATCTCATTGGACATAAAAATATACTTTGTATCCAAGATTCATAACTTATTCACTTCATACTTAATTTCCATTTGATTTATTTTGCCCTTACTGCAGTATGTCACTTCTGGATTCTCAAATGTATCATTCATGTATTCTTGAAGATTAGGTAGCCCCTTTTTACCCTTTTCAAACGGGATTCGATGAAGAACTTCAAAGGGGAGTTTTAGCGGAATTATAATTTTTTCTTGTTTTTTTAAAACAAACAATTTTGACATACCTTTTCAGTTAATCATAACAATCTTTAAACATTGATTCCAATAAGTTTAATGCATTTATTGGACAATCAACATGATCCTCAAAAGTAATAAATCCAAGCAGATGTAGTATATCAGCTTGGTCAAAATACATATTTTCTAAAGGAAACTAATTGTTTACATACCTACAAATATTTACTTTGCCTATCATCAGCAATGAAATCTCCCAATTTACCATGGTTACGATATGCTATCATAAGTATTCTAGTGATCGAGCCGAATGCACAAGTATTTAAGTAGGTATTTGTTGACATTTAATTTTCGGTTTTATTATTCTCTACTTTTACTTTATTATCTTCCTGGGTCGGATATTTCTTCCAATAAAAATTTTTATTCCTTAATTCTTGTTTTTTTATTCAAGGTTGTAGAATTGTTCTTACAATTTTTCATTACAGTTTGCATTTTAAAATCTATTAATGCTAGCTGCAGTTTACTATTTTTTAATGCTGCACATACAAGTTTCATACGTCCATTCAACAGTTGTGTTTGATGTAAAATAAATCTGTTATCAATAATCGGATAATTAATATGATGAAAATCTTGTAATTCCATGAAATAGCTTTTAGATATAGCTGATGTTGCTACATAAGATAAATAATTATAATATTGACCGCTACATTTGTCCATGATGGAAATTAAGTGAACAAATAGAACAATTTTCTTTTTATGTCTGGGCAATAAAGATGATTGGGCATCGACAACAATGATGTTTCTATTTCACTTAACTGCAATGCATTCTGGTAAATAGAATAAATTAAATGTTTTATATCGTTATCTTCATTAACCAATTCTGTACATTCTTTTTCGTTTTCTACATCTTCATAACCAATCATTCTTTCTGTGATAATTGTTTCCAAAAGCTCTTTTTCATCAAAATTTTTGAATTTTTCTGTTAGCCATTTTTTTCGAACACCACATGATGATTTTTCTAAGTATGTTAAGCTCAAACAAACGATAAATATTGCTGTTAGTACATCTTCTATAACTTGAAAGCTTTTAACTTCAATGCAGTAACCAATACACCTTTTATAAAAATCTTGTACAACTATACTTTTATTTTTCAATCTTGTCCATCTTTTAAGAGAATTTATTATATGGCCTGTGTCCGAACGGACTAAACAAGATTTTAAATCATGTGAGTCATTTATTACAACTTTAAAGCAAAACATATGTTCTCTTTATATAAACAGCTATTGTACGATAAACATATTGCATTTAGATAGGCTAGTGAGCTATCTGCGGTAACTTGATCTGGAATTGGAGCACCAGCTTTCAGTGATTTATTCAAAGCTGGTTTCAGTGGGCTTATATCGTGTTTTTCACTAAGCATTTGCCAAAGTGGCACTATTTTACCCAAGGATGAAGTGACTATAACATATAGAAAAATATAATTTGACGTATCATTCATTGTTGTCACAGCTTTGACAAAAGAACCTAAAGCATCAATAGACACTCATAATCTCTTGAGTTTCTTCATCTCATTCCACAAAAACAATCGCTCGTCAGTCCAAGACTTTGTTAGGAATGGAAGCCTCATAATCTCTCTAATAGCAGTGTGTCTATTTTTTTTGTTAATATAATAAGGATTTTATTATAGCTGTCAGTCCCTTCAATATCAGAGCTTTGTCGATTGTTTCTTGTCTGCTTGTTCTTATTACTGCTGAATCATGCAAATATGGCAGTTTCAAATAAGATAATTCGAGATCTTTATTTGCTTCTTCTTTTCTAAAACAACTAACTTTGACGTACAAAAGCTTCTTTCTAACTTTGTTTCTTCTGTAACCTCTGAGTTTTTTTTTACATGGCCAATTTTTCTGCTATCATAGGTACTTATATCTATGCTTACTGAAGGGCTTTCAAGTAAAAATGACCGTAGGCACTCTTCATAAAAGTAAGTACAGCATTCATCACAACGCCTATGAAATTCTAAAAAAGGTAATAAGATTTCTACAAAAAACGGACAATTTTTAAAACTAAATTTATTGTAGCAAGAGTGTTGCTGCCCTGTTGGCTGCATCTATTTTGACGAAGTCAACCAATTTGTTACTTAAAAATTAAGGAGGGATTGCGGCACAAAAACTACTCAATTGACAAATGATTAATTAAAATCCACCTAAAAAAACAATTTTGCTGAATTTATCAGAACGGGGGATGGGAATGGACTAGGTGAAATAAATTTAAAATGCACTGGTTATGAGCCACAAACGAAGATATATTTCGCGGCTCAAGGGAAAAACTCCGAAGAGAAAAATCCAAGAGAAGAAAAATTAATGAAAATACAAACAAGTGAGGTTAAACAATAAATTTTAAAATAAACTTTCAACAATAAAGAGTGTGTACTTGTGGATTGTGTGTAGAAAACGTATACGTGCGCGTCGGCACGTGTCTCGAAAAACTCACGAATCGACAAACGTCGCACGGTCCGTGAAACAGATTTTTGCCGTGCTTTACTCGCAGCACGCCGAGCTTCTCAAAGATGATGCAGATGACGATGATGATAAAAAAAGGAGAGCTTGAGAGAAATCAACCCCAAAAAGGAGACTCCCAGAAATCCGTGTGCGTGATGATGATGAAAAAAGATGTAGAAACCAGTAGGACGAATATAATACCCAACTATGCCAGATACTCGAGATCACAGATGACAACTGTAGACCGCTCTGTATGGACAAAAAGTTTGGAACTTATCCGACGCACCCACCAAAAGTAGTCGCAAGACCCCCCTGACCTTTTTAATTCTCCCACCTGCTGCAGTCGTGGGGACCCATCAATCCCTTACACCTTATGTGAAAAGCCAGGAAAAGAGAGAGAGAGAATGATGTAAGTAATTAAGAGAGGGGGAGAGACCTATGACCCGAGGACACTTAATGGGAGCAAAGAAGATGGAGATGTAGGTGCAGGATAGAGAAGGAGAGAAATGTTTAGCTAATGAGAGTATAGAGAGAAAAACGAGAGTTAGCGCGAGAGCGATCAATTGTACCGACTGAAACAAAAGGAGAAAAAAGATGAAGGTAAGAAAGAAATTGACCGGCGCTTGCATGTGTGAACATGTGATGAACTTTTGTGTAAGCTCGGTGTGCTGCCATCTTTAGCGTGCTGCGAGGTTGATCCTCCACCGCTCACGAGGTTGTCTACGAATCTTAGTCGTTGCGACTAAACACTAAAACTACATGTTAGTTCTTGTGATTTCCAAAATTTTTGTACAAATACATCTGTCCACTCATTTTTCAAAGCTAAATATGTTCTGTTGTCTTGATAAGTTACTTTGATACGCTTGATTTTTTCCCATTCCTTTTGATTAAGATGTATTGTTAATGGTGATAGTGAACAATTTTGTGGATTTGGATCTATAATTGCTTTTCTGTGATTAAATTCATCATGCTTCGACAAAGGTAATGTTACAATCGTCACTCTCATCATCACCACTACTTTGAAGTGAGAATTTGTAATCATTAGCTTCTTCAATTGTAAAATGAAATTTTAATTTACTCAAAATGCCTTTTCTATCTTGTTGAACAAATATGTAAAAATTATGCCATTCTATCTGACTGTTGAGTAATCTACACGCATCTTTCCAAATTTCGTTTTTTTCAACATATAATTTTCCATCATTATCAAATATTTTGAGTTCTTTCAAGACTTCAAAAATTTTATCTTCACTAACCGAAGCTTTTGAAGGCATTTTTTTGTTAAACTAATAAAACTTTTTTTTTATGACTTAGACTTAACCTGCACATGTTTTAATGTTTATTGTAATTGTGCCGGAGATTGTTTCATGCATATTCTATTTTATCTATTGCATACTTTTGTAATATGATATTCAAATTTTTCAAATTCGGATTATGAACAAAAAGCAGCATCTTTATGAATAGCTACAAAAGTAATTGCGGTTAAACGAAGTACATTTTAATTGCAAGTTTGAACTGGAGTCATAAATAAGGGTGCACTTGGCAGACTTCGCTTACTTGATGCATACGCACCCTTCATTCGTTTTAGATCATTAGATCAGTGCCACCATCGATCAAAAAAGTTACCCTTGGTAATTGGAGAAATTCAGAGTAAAATTTGTCTTTTGATTGATCGAATAACTAATAAATCCCAAGTATTGCCTCAACAAACTAGTTAAAATCCCAATAATTTTTACTATTGGTTGTTTTTTTTCTTCTATGAACTCCTCCCATGGGGAGGCGATTACGTGAAGGATCTTCGCATACCACCATCACTATCGGAATATTCCGTTGAAAAAGTTCTGAAGCTAATCAGAGCAGAGCTAGAGCAGGATTGTAGGGAAAGACTTATTTCTTCTGTGATTTCTGTATACAGGGATGTTCGGTCAGACGGTACCCACAACGTGATTCAAATCTTTTAAATTAATAAGACAAGCGATTATCGCCCAATGACCTGAAGTGCTTACTGGTCGCTCAGATTAATAAATGAAATGTTAAATAATAACGCAAGCTCCTATTGCCCAATGACCAGGGTGCTTACTGGCTGCTCTAATAAATAATTAAGATATTAGTTAATGACTGTTAGCAGTATGGGTTTATGAGCAGGTGACTTGGCGAATAAAAGTACAACACTTGTGATTCAGAATTAAGCTCAGACACGTTTATTTTCACATTCTTTAGTCTTAACTATCTTAACACTTTACTATTTTTAGTACAGTAGCTGAAACAAACAAAAAAGGTAGGATGAACTATAAAGGAAATACAAAGACAGAGATGCGTGTACAAACAGACTGACTGACTGCGCGAGAGTAAACAAAAACGTAGTTACTTGATGCTGAAGTGCAGCGTCATGACGTTTTGTCTTCTGGCTGTTGCGCATGCGTGACAATTCAGTTACTAGCGCCAATAATTGTCACAAAACTGTCCAAACAACGTCCTGCTTCACATTTTGTTTTTAGTAGGTATGCCATCGTCCATCGTGAGTAGTCATCCGTGTAGACGATTATAAATTTATATCCTTTAGGATAAGTAGCTGGGCTAATGGGTTCCATTGTATTAGCATGAACTATCTCGAGTGGTTTAGTTGCCCTATCTCTTTTAGTACTGAATGGCAATCTCTTGATTTTAGCAACTTAGCACACCTCGCATGATGTAATAAAGCTGTCGAAGACGGCCTTATTCTAATCTTTACTATCCAGATACTGTATTTGCAGCGCCTTGAGATATTCTGCTGAGGCATGTCCGAATCTTACATGTTAAAGCATGGCTCTGTTATTTCTTTCAAACGTTGTGTACTTCTCTGTAAATGGGCTTTGAGCTTCTGGAATCTTACCAATCATAAGGTCATCACAAGTATTGATTTTTCTATCTTGAATAGTTTTTTAAACTCACTTTAATAAGAGCTGTGTAGACAAGCTCTTTTTGATTCATTTTTTAAGATTCCGGGGCAGCTCCTATCATTAGTGCTGACTTGCTGAACCTTCTCAGTCTTTGCTTTCGGGAGATTTTCTACCATTAAAAAGTCTATAATTTCTTTACACTTCTCATTGTAACTTGTGCTCTGGCCATCTTGCAGTAGTTCTACTATCCAGTAAGGACTCTTGTAGACATCAGAAATTATAGTCTCATTAGAACACGGATCAAATTTATCTAGCTTTGTGTTATCGATATATACTCATGCCGCTTTCAGCAAAACGGCGAAGCGACAGCAAGTTTCCAACAAGTGCCTTAGCGCATACAACTCTACCAAGGACTATCTTGTTCGTTCTATCAAGTCCGCGGAGGAATATTTCTTCACGCATTGAATCAATTTATTTTCACAGTCATAAAAATTTTTGAAATAGAGATTAGAATAAGCAAAGTGTTCTGTAGCGTCTGAATCTGCTACGGACTTAATTTTCTTGCAATCGTTATCTCTTGTTTTCTCCAAGCCTGTAGAGAGCAAAGTTTTGGCGTTAACAGAAAACAAACCACTGCATGCATTAGACCTAGGTATTTCTACATTATTTTTACCTTCTTCGGCTTGTTTCTTGTTATCGACCTTGGCGATGTTATTGTTATAATTTGTATGCTGTTTTTCAGGTTTTCGTTTCTTACTTTTTTTAGAATTATCCTTATGGATACCACCACTAGTGTTGCGTTTAAAATCCCAATCATTACTTTTGTTAGAATTACCTCTGCACATCCCTATGTGCTCTCGCAGGTTCTGCACGAACCATTGGCAGGTGTAGCACCACCTGAGGTTCTGCCTTTTTTCGGGCAGTCTCTTGAATAGTGCCCGTTATCATAGCACTCGTAGCATAGAGTGCTCGTGGTAGCCATGTTAGCAGCAGTTACGTTGGTAGCTGGTTGAGAGCCAGCCTCACCTCGGCTTGTCCCAGCGCCGGTCCCACCTAGACTTGGTCCAGCGTTTGCCCCATCTCGGCTTACTCCAGCACCCGTTGTTGGTCGTGGGAGTGACCCTTCTGCCTTCTGTTTCAGGATATGTTGTCTTAAGTATTTAAAAGATAAGCCATCCTCGCTTTTAAACAGCCTGTTAAAATAGGCTATTTTTACTGGTCACTCAGATTAATAATTAAAATGTTAAATAATAATGCAAGCACCTATTATCCAATTACCCGGGGTGCTTACTGGCTACTCTAATGAATAATTAAAATATTAGTTGATGACTGTTAGTAGTATGGGCTTATGAGCAGGTGACTTGGCGAATAAAAGTACAACACTTGTGATTTAGAATTAAACTCAGACACGTTTATTTTCACAATCTTTAGTCTTAACTATCTTAACACTTTACTTTTTTTAGTACAGTTGCTGAAACGAACAGAAAATGTAGGATAAACTATAAAGAAAATGCGAAAACAGAGAATGCGTGTACAAACAGACTGACTGACTGCGCGAGAGTAAACAAAAACGCAGTTACTTGACGCTGAAGTGCAGCGTCACGGCGTCTCGTCTTCTTGCTGTTGCGCATGCGTGACAATTCAGTTACGAGCGCCAACAATACATCCAACAATAACACATGTCAGCAATTCAATAATTTTAATTAATTGTCCAATACGAAAAGCATCTTTGCTAATTGGTATTCTTACTATTAGTTAACATTTCGTTATTTTATAGAGTGGTCAGTAAGCACTATGGGTCGTTGGGTGATAGGGTCTTGTGTCATTGTTTAGCATTTTAAATATTTATTAGATTGGCCAGTAAGCGCTTTGGGTCATTGGGTGATAGGTGTTCGTGTTATTAATTTAAAAAATTAAAATTTTTGCGCGTTGTGAAAAAAAATTTAGTTCAATTTTTTGCTTCCAATCAAAAGTTACAGCTGCTTCAACTAGAGTCTAAATATCACTAATGATTAGATTTTGAGGATATTTGGCCAAAATTTGTGATTTTTTATAACATTACCATTACTTTTGACTGATAGAATGGAATACAGCAAACATTCTTTTTAATCACAAGGACTTTGTGTTAGCTTTTATTTGAGCCCAGGTAAGACCACCTCATATAGTGCACCACTTGGCTACTAACATTAGAAGTATCACCACCTTTCATGCATTTATATCATGGAAAAAGGCCAATTAAACGAAACCCCGAGACACGTGTCTCGTATTTTAGCCCAACAGTGATAAAAAAGTAGTATGGCGACGATTGATCTCTCTATAATGAGAAAAAACGACTCTTCAAGTTTAGGTAGGGTTGGAATGGAGAAGTTTGGAATGAAAATTTCGAGGTTTGTAGTGCTCATACGACATATAGACATATTAAAATAACTAGTCTACCCATAGCTTATTTACTACTATCAAACAAAATGAGAAACTGCAGTCTGCGTACCTGCACACATATACCGAGTGGTTGTTCTATGGGGGGTCGAAACGGAAGGAAAGATCTATAAGCGTGAAATACGAAAAAAGAAGGGCTTTAGGATTAAAAGGGATAACAACTTCTGGCACTACTGTATTGTGGATTTTTTTTTTTTTAGTCCCATACCTTTAAAAGTTAGCATTGGTTAGCATTTCCAACCCAATAAGTTAGTAATTTGTGCCGATTTTTGTCAAAACCGTGATTGTGGTGCAAATCTATGAACAAAATGTATGCATTAAAAACTCACTCTTATTTGTCGATATTTGGTGTGACTACGAAACAAATATAATCCGCAATAGCTATAGTTGATCATGCGTATACACCTAAGAGGAAGATAAGCCCTATTTTTCACTGGTGGGAGCTTTTATGAGTAAAATTGAGTTGCGGACATGGGTTAGAATGGAAAATTCGACTTTAAATTATCTACTATCTCAGTGAAGGGGGAAATATTTTGGTATAAGACTATATGTCAAATAAAGTTGACAACATTTAACACAACTTATCGCTTTTAAAGTATTTGATTTAATTACGGCATGCGATTACGAGCACTGGACACAATCTGAGCAAGTTACGACAGAATCACCCTAATACAACCCTACCGTCTCAAGTAATCTTAAATTTATACTGACAACCAGCTATTAGAAAAAAAGTAAGCAGTCTGTGCAAACATATCAATATATCAAGTTTACTGCAGTAGTCCCAAATGTAATAGTACTACAACTAACATCTTATTATTATTATTATTATAACGTAGGTAATTTGAATTCAGCGTTTGGTTAGGTGGATATGATTTTGCATTCTTCTACCTATAATATGTAGCTAACACATGGATCCTAGTGACAAAAATACGAAATCATATCCACCTAACCAAACACTGTTTGAGCTATAGCGCATTTTTTTACATAGGCACACTACCACCACCTGACGGCGAAATAACCCTCATTAACGCGTCATTGCTCTGACTAATACAGGTATTCAAGTTAATAGGTACTGCTTACGCTTTCTACTTCCATTGTAAATAAAGCCTGAAGTAACATTACTATTTCAGTTGTTATTATATTTTGTAGTACAAAATGTCTTTAAATCGTAAAGAAAATTTTTTTTCAGGTTCTTTTCTAACTACGAGTTGAGTCAACAAATACTTGGTGACAACATTGACATGTATCATCGGTATAACGCAGCACTCTATGGACTGTGTTTTCATAAGGAAATAAAAAAATATTCACTGAGATACTTAACCAAAACTTTTGTGGCATTTAAACACAATTTGATTTTTGAACCCATGAATGATGATAGGAGTCAAGCCTTTGTGTTGCATGATGCCGTTTATGACGTTTTGAAAGATTTACCTATTTTTGTTGAAAATGGGATTTTGAAAAAACAAAAAAATTTGGTTAAGACTAATGCTTTAAAACAATTTTTAAAAAAGTAACCCCTAAAAACTTTTACACAAGGGTATATGAAAACAGAAATAAGCTTAAAGTAAGAGTGAAAAACTATCTTGAAAATACGAATCATTTAAACAAAAGTGAAGCTTAAAAAGAAAACAACGTCAGTAAAACTAAATTAAATACAACTTACCTACAAAACTTAGAAGATTCAATAGATGCAGTAGATTTACTCAGATTAGATTTTGTTATTAATTTTATAATTGAAAAAATTGGTACAAGCCCATTTCATGTAACTTATTGGTTCCCTGATCAAGTTTACTTATGCAAAAAATCAATCAAACATTTAAAATCCGTTGCTTAGGCTGTGTCCGATATTTTTATACAGAATACTTATATTTAAGATGTTTAAGGTAGACCTATCGTGTTCTGTGATTTATTTGCTGAGCAGAATGGTACATCGATACCGTATGCTCAAGTAATAACAGAAAAGCTTGATAAACATTTTTCCGATTATTTTTTGTGCGAATTTTTATGAGAAGAAATTTGTGCTCCTCAACAGTTTATAGTGGACCTTTACCAATATTATTAGAAGCAGCATCTTTGGCGTACAATAAATTGTCCTTAAATGACAACTAGACACGATGCTTACAGTTTTTGACTAAAACAAACACTCTACCTGATTGTTTTTTACAAACAGATTGAATTTTCATCATTGAACATTTTGATTATTTAATTGAAACTTTGTTTGACCCAAATTTAGACCCAAGATAAAATAATTCAGTTTATTGCTTTACTTAAAACATAAAGTTAGAAGCACTACAAATGTGTTCTAATTCCAATAAAAATCATGGGAATGATCCCAATTGTTACAGTAATTTAAATTTATTGAACCATTGCAAAATTTATTGATATCTTTTCCTGTGTGAACAAATGTTGTGTCACTTAAAGATTGTACACTTAAGTTAAATGCATCTGAGTCTGTAAGTGATTATTTTTCTGAGTTAGAAAATTTTATATACAAGGACAAAGGTCAGTCACTTCCTGTACATGTATTTATAGAAAAACATGCTGAGCAATTAGTGAATTTAATTTAAACTTGCAAAAAAATAGTTGAATGAAATGACTTGAATGAAAACTCGATGCACCACTATTTAAATTTCCAAGAAAACTAGATAAATGAAGCTTCGATTAAGAATGAAAAATGTGAAATACAAGCGTCTTTGAGTGTTAATGATGTTGAAGAAACTGAGTTTACACATACATTAACAGATAAAAAATCGGATAAAATAAGTTTACATTGTCACTTACAATCGATGTTTGATCAAATTTGCTCACATTTATTAAAAATGTCTTACGAAAGTCTCATAGTGACTAGCGAATT
The DNA here is from genome assembly GCF_036245765.1 of Copidosoma floridanum. NCBI lineage: Eukaryota > Metazoa > Arthropoda > Insecta > Hymenoptera > Encyrtidae > Copidosoma > Copidosoma floridanum. The sequence continues at coordinate 2,481,230 of NW_028321899.1, forward strand.
TGAGCAAAATATACTATACTCAAACCCTGCGATTGACGAATCAACAAAGAAAGTAAACGTAAAAAAAAATTCAGCGAATGCTTCTGTAAGAAAAAGATTGCTTTAACTGGTTTGAAAAAATTTTAACCTTTGAAATGTATAAATCCTTATGGACACGTTAATATAATTCGTAACAGACTAAAAAATATCAGCTTTGAAGACCCAATCATGAGAAATGGTAATAAATAAAGATTAAAACTAAAAAATAGAGAATATTATACACGAACCACATATTTATTTGATAGCACTGTAAAAATTTTTAATCACGTGATAAAATTTTATAATAACTTTTAATTATTTCTTACTATCGCAACAAAAAAAAATTCTGAAAACTCATTTCTTCAAATAGTTATAAACTATGCAACAAATGGTAATCTAAATGCACCATACCAAAAAAGGTTCAAACTTATTTTTAGTGACGGTAAAATAAGAAATAGTGTAATTGATCTTAAATCCTTTATAGAATCGTTTATCTTTAAAATTATGGAACAGCACTATAGTTATTTTGAAACAGTTACTTGTGAAAAATGTAAAAGTGAAAATAATTATCATCATTTCAAAGTAAATATAAATTTAGATAACACTAATAGTCGTAGTATTCGACCAGAACTTTTAAAAGTAATGACTGATAAAACAGTGTGTACTGGTTGCAATGAAATAAATTATGAAAGATACGAATTTTTTAACTACATTATAATAATACCATCGAAAAATGCTGATATTAATCTATCAAAAATTTTAGATGTAATAAATTTAAACAAAGAGTACTTCTTTTTAGGTGGCATAATAGCTCATGTACCACCACGATAACACAATAGCCCCACACATTACGTTGCGTACTGTAGATCTCCTAACAGTCGATGGCAAGAAAATAATCACAGTAAAAAAGATTAAGTTGCTTGAAGAAATAAGAATACGAATGTCAAAGTTGCGCTAATTCTGTATGTACACAATAATTTATAAATTTTTTGTTCGAGTGGTAGCATTATGTTAACAACGTTTCGAAGATGTTAACAAAGTGTACAAGCACAATTAAAACTTCAACAATATATGTTTTTCTATGTACGTCGCATATGATATAAAAATAAGAAGCCTTGATTTGATACGTTCCATTATTTTTTATGTTTACGTTTACAAAGTAATGCACTATACCTGCCTTTTTCATAAGTTATAATAGAGAAAATAATATCTCTATTCTTTGTAGACGGCTAATTAGGTGCTTGGAATAAATGATAGTAAGTGCATGAATATGAAAGAAAATGAATTAATCATCCAAAAATTTTTAAATACGAGTCCAATCAATATTTTGTTTGTATAAAACACTGCTAAAGCTTGTAACCAATATTTATATTATTCTTATCAAGGTTCAACCTTTCCTATTACATAACTTACCATATCCTTGCATTTTACAACCATGTAACCACATTCAACGTCTCTCAAGTGAAAATACATAATTCATGGCAAGAGAAATAAAACAAAAACAGAACAGCATTTTTTTGCTGTTTATTTTATATAGCAATTGTAAACTAGAGCCACCCTTAGAGTTATACTTTAGTCATCATCTTCGTCACTCGTAACGTCTAGGTTACCGGCTTCCTGCTGGCACTTGTTGCACTTGCACAAGAACTAGTACAAATAGCTCAGGGCTTTCTGTCGAGAGAGTTGGCATCATTCAAGGTGCCAGTCGTCAAAGTACACGATACAGATCTCGTTAAAATGATGTTTTGGACAGCCGGAAGCACTATAGTACTGTTGGAATAGGGGAATTACACAATGGCGTTCAGAAAGCAGCTGTAATTTATGTAGTAGAGACGACGATTGAAGTGCATAGAACTCTGAGCCTTAGCTGTCAAAAAAAGTACCAATCTTATTTAAAAGATATTTTCTCTTAGTTCATGCTACGATGGACACAGCCCAAAAAGCTTGATACGAAAGTAATTAAGCATGTATACCTTTATTTATTTTATCCTAAATTGGGTGGATAAGCTTATTAACTCAATCCATTGTTCTTTACGCAAGTCTAAAGCTGACACGTTTAACACTCACATGCTGAACCAGCTCGTTCCAATATCTTGGCCATTAATTTCCACAAGAGCTAATAGACTTTGAAAGCCCTTCGGTGTAAGCCACTGAAAGCTGTCGTAAAGATAGCTTTCATAATGTGCTCAATAACGTCGATTTGTTCGAAGCTTGATAGACTAAGGCAATCATTCTGGATGGCAGCATGATGGCCGTAGTCTCTGGTGAGTAATGCATTTGCTTCCAAGTTTCCTTGAGCTGGACTAGTGGGTGGTGCTCACTGTATTCTTGCATTTGCAGTGACAGAGTCTTGTGATACCTCGAATTATAAAAAATTATCATGATAGAAAAATATAATCGATTGACGAAATTAATAAGAGGAGGTCATCAGAGGGAGTACTCACTACTCGAAGGCAACATATCGGTTCCTAACGCTGCAGCAGCTCGTAACACAGTAATTGCACTCGGTTTCCAAGTCTTTTTCAATTTTGCAGCACTCGGCAAGGACAGAATACGATTGGATTTCCAATAAGCCAACGGACGTTCTCTTTTATGCTTTCAACAAATCGCAGAAAGTGCTCGCATGCCCAGTACTTGTGGTCACTGGTTCATGCAAATGGACAGCGCACCAACGGCTTCTCCTCAATATCACATCGCACCTTGAACGTAGTTAAGGTAAACAGGCCTTTGCCCTACAAAAATTACTCTGACTTATTTTTTTAGTGTGACGTTACACCACCTATTATTGTTTTCAATCGAGGTAACCACGTGTTACAAACTGCAAAGAAGAATGTGTCTCTGCTTCATGAAAATACAATTAAAGAAAGTACGTTATACCTTACGCTGAACTCACATGAAAACAAATAAACAAATAAGCTCTCACCCTCTCTTTGTCAATTTCTGTTACTTCAAATCTTTTGTAGTCCATTGCTATATGGCTATATTCTTGATGTTGATTAAAATAATCAATTTTTAATTTATAAGCGAAAATGCTTGTTATAATTAGTATGGTACTGCAGTGGTGTAGTATCCATTATTGTAAGTGCCTTTACGCGTTCTGATATAGATCGATTCGTAACAGATTCACGAAACTTAGTGAGCTGCAAATCTGCTCTCTGCACTCTTATTCGGTGGCAAATTTTAAGAATACGCTACGCCTCAACTTTAAGAGAGTAATAAATCTATGACAATACAAAATCAAGTCACCTTTGCACAATTGAAACCATTGATAGAACATCCTTCTTCAAAAATCGTTAGGTTCACGATAGTATAAGTTAAAAGATAAATTATTCGTACAAATTTATTCTTCACTTCAAATACCACTCAAGATAATATGATAAAACTTTAACAATTCAAATACACACACTTTTTAAAACTTAACAAGCGGATTTGACAGCGAACTTTCTACCAGATTCCTCGAAGTTCCATAAATGAATACATGGATGTGTAGTGACGTTGGTATCATCCAAACAGATCGGTTTGTGAAGTACAGGATGGAGGTGCAGACTCGGATAACATCATCGATTCACATATCTCAGAATGTTCTCAATATCAACGTGGCGATTGCCATGGTCAATCGTACCCACTGTTTTAAGACAAACTCGTGGGGAAGCTTAATTTTTTTTTTCTTTTTTTTTTTTTAACTTTTTTTTTTATTGTACTTTCCAAATAACCTTTGTATTGATACCTGGAAATAGTAATTCCTTTTGTGTACAATGGTCAATCGATAGTTGTATCTTATTTCTTGGCAGCGTTATAGTAAGTATTCTCGTGAGTGCGAGCCAAGCACACCTATTTCATGGAAGCTAAAATCTTCATCTGCAACTCATACCTGTACTCTGGTAAATCCTTCTCGAACTTTTCTACAGTTACAAGATCCTGTCACCTCCTAAGCAATGCATTTGTAAATACTTTAAAATCTGTCACTTGTTAGAGGAATCTCTTCTCTCAGCCACTCCAAAGGACAGTATTTGATGAAGTATAAGAAGTAATCTTATTAAGTGATGTCGAAATGATGTAAAACAAAGAAAAGTGTTTAATATCCCTCAATAAAAATAAAAAGTGGGTACATATTAGTCTTAACTCTTGTACCTAGGATTGCAAATAGTTACTTTGTAACGATCAGTGCCATCAAAATTCAGTTCAGCAGCATGACTCATTACAAGTATAAACTGCAAATCTAAAAAGTCATAGAACCAAGTATTAGCATATACTGAGATCCCACTATGAATTCATATGCATACCAAGTAAGTTAATATCGATACCTCTTGAGCAATTTTGCTGGATTGTTTAATACATGGAACTGTAGTGCAGATCAAAAGATTTAACATACAACACTCTCAGTTACTAAAAAATACTACCTACAATTCAACTTCATGTCATTGTCGAGGTTATTAAATGTAAATAGGAAGAGAAAGAAAAAAACAAGATTGATTTAACCTTTATTTCATCAATTTGTTGTACTAATGTTGTTTTGAGATAAAAGCAGCTTTATTTTTTGGTTTTTAGTGTTTCATTTTGCAGAGTGTACAATAATAAGTAAGTACTCCATCGCGTATGTTTTATAAAGAAGATTTTCGTTTTTCTTATTTATTTTCTTCTACCTATCAGTATTAGGGTCACGAAACCTCGTTTTCCACTGAAAATAGGTTGATCTTGATGACTCAATACTTATCGAGCATCGATAATGAGATGCGATATTGGGTTATTTGAGTCGGTTGGGTATACGCATGCGCAACGCTATAGCCTTATATGAACCTAGTGTAAATTAATTTTATTATATTATTTGCAAATATAATGATACAACAGTACTTGCAATTCATCTATTAAAAAGCTTTAATAACGCGTAATCGATTGGCATCGATCATTTTGTGATATCTGCAATAGTTTATAAATAAGAAGTTATTAAATATATCGCAACTCCCGAATTATTTTTTTATGTTTCAAACAAAACTCATAAGCGCACAGTTACATTTTACACGTATTTGTATTGCTTATACAATGCACAATTTATTAGTTAAATTTGAGTTAATGAACTATCTTTTATGGATGTTAAGTTCACATCGCTAGTGGAATGCGAGTATGTGCAACACAACTGGCAATCGTTTTTTTTGTGTTGATGCTCTCACATATATGCTTTTATGCATACTTGATCTTTTCTTTTTAATTTTTTTTGAAAATTAACTTGTGGATGAATCTTAAAATAAAAAATGCCTACGTAACAGTCATCTTTATTACTTAAAAATTAGACGATTTCTGAAGATTATATTAACGCAATTCTACGTTATTTCTTATAAGATTAAATGTTATAAAATGACTTCTGAAAAAAATATCATAAAAAAGTGTACGCTTGAGAAACCTAAATTTTTTTTTTGAGTATTCCTTATGCTACTGTAAGTAACCTTTTATAGTTTGAATAATACATGTCAAAAACTCATATGTGTTATTAACGCCTGAAGAGACATTCACTGTCATATGAAACCACCCCATAAAAGAAAGCGGTGACGTACGATAGTTCTTCTTTATGTTTCGAAATGCAATTATAATAAAAGTATTTAATATGGACAAGAAATGAGTGTGTGATTGTATGTGACAAATTTTAGCGTAACATTTGATATGTAATCAGCGTAGACAGTAAAAAATTGTTTTGAAGTAATGAAAAACTTTGGTAAAATCGTACAGTCTTGTTTTCGACTGCCACAAATGATATTACATTGTGCCGTCATATATTGCTTGTAATCCTTTTTTCATTAAGTATTAAAAAATTAATTTATATCATACCTAATCAAATTAGGTATACTTTTTTAAGACCACTAATACCAACTGAAACCTTCCCCCTCTCGTGTCGCGTGGCTTTAGTTCTATCCCACGACCACATTAGCATTACCTAAAAATAAAGTCACCAGGAAAACCATTGTATTTCACAGATTTAGCAAAAAAGATTGCCACTCATTCTCTTAGGTCCTGAAAATCACTCAGGGTCGCTGAAGACTGGCACCCATTGTCTAGCGCTTTATAGTAGTCTGTAAAATTTTTAAGCGCTACGAAAAACTTAATGCTTTTTCTTGCTAATAAACTAATATACTGAGTTTGCGTTAAACCTTATTTACTGTCTAAGACTCATTACGTCTGATAGTCTTCTTAGCAACCTTCGCATCCTGCGTAGAAGCTCTCTTCTTTTCTTTTTTTTGCCAGAAGACAGACCCAACTTAACCTTCTACATCCCTTCACTTCTCTTCAGTACGAAATATCTTAGAGGAGATAGTTTGAAAAATAGGCACTTTTCTGAGCACATTAACCAGTTTGCTGATGCTTCCAGTGTCATCTGTCACACAAGAAGAGCGTTAGTTTCACGGTATCATCAAAAGCAGGGTAGTAGGCACAATTTGAGAATACTAATAGCACCATGCGATAAAGAAAGGCTTTAAACTGGTCATGCCCAGAAAGGCTATTCTGTGTAACTTTTCTCCACTCATGATCGCAAGTCATGTATCAGCTGATGCGTCTATTCATCCACACAAGCCGGACCCTACTCCTGTTACCATTTTCTTAACGTTTGTTCCTGCCTATTACTATGACTTTCGTTACGAGAGCCAAGTAAGTTTCTTTGTCACCCTAGCTCAAGCAATGTGACGTAAATTACTCGTGCAATTACTATAATGGTATTAGAGAAATCCGTGCGATCAGTGAATGTAACCTTTATGGATCTGATTTGCTGCACCAAACTGAGGCGTTCTTGGATGTGTAGTCTCACCAACGCGTTTATCCGCACCTCTGCACCCTACTGATGTTTTGAGTTAGAGACCGACATCAGAAGACATCTTTTAACCTTTTGTGGACCTTCAACGATGAAAATTCACTACAAAAGTACTAGCGCAACCCTAGTGTCTTTGTTGGATATTTTTTCTTATGTGCTTCCAGAAGGTTAGTCAAGAGTTGATTGACACTCTTAGGTAATGCACAACTTGATTTGCGCAGATTATCTCACTCGGAACGCTTAGGCAAAATTCCTCCTAAGCCATTCCTGCCTGATAAGAACAACTATCTCTGTCTTGTGGATTGCCAGTTCAAGGCCATTATCCCGGAATTACTTTAACACTTACATTACAACCCAGCTATTCTGCGCTCGGCCTTTTGTTAAGATCTTGCTGAAACGTGCAATGCTATGTCATCATCAAAGCCCATGACGTTGACTTCTGGAGGCATTTAAAGGTATAGAAGTTCATTTAATACCAGATTTTAAAAATCAGGGCCAAGAGCAGAGCTCCTAATGACCACAGACGTTGGACGCCTATCTTTTGGTTCGTCTGTCGTAGAACTTGATCCTAAAGATAGTTGTCTAGTATTTTTCGAAGGTTGTCTGGTACATTTCGTTGCCTTAAAGCCTTTATTGTATTGAATCATCTGACCCAATCAAAGGTATTTTTGACGTCAAGGGTCACTATGATATACACGCTCCTCGTCTTTTATAACGATTTCCATGGCTTTTTGATCGATGGTAGAGCCTCGGCCACAGCCATAACCGTTGAATGTTATCTTTTAATCCGGTAATGCTTGTCTAAAAGGCGGTAGGAGTAGTCTTTTTTTTCGTTTGGATTTTTGAGCGCCAGAAAAAATGCCTTAGCGCACAACGCAGTGACAGCTATAGTGTAGGGTTCACTTAATTTTTTTCATAAAGCCACTATAACCCACTTTACCATTGCTTTGCCACATGGCCTAGTTTTAACCCAGAGAACTGTGTTAGCAGTACTTCAGAGTGGAGCTACCTGGGAGATCATCGTGTCTTACAAAATTGGCAGTCTTTTTTGCAGTTGTTGCAGCTTCTATACATAAATTACAGTTTTAATTGACTTTTTTTATTGCATTCATATATTCCAGTTATTTTTAGCACTTTGGGACAACAATCCTTTCCTTAATGTGGCAGGATACGTATACAGTCTTGAGTAGTCTTGCATGTTTGACTTTTATGGTAACTGTTTCTTCAAGGGTTACTTACGCTATTATATATTTTTTGTCTCTGAGCGTTAACATTAAAAAATTAAACCTTTAAATTATTGTTCCTACAGGTAAAGACCTTTCTAAATGACTGTCTTTTTTTTCCTGTTGTACTGTCTAGGTCACTGGCTTTGAGCGTCAGTTTTCGTATTACCACCTATAATACTTTTTCTGCAAATATTCTTTATTGCCATATCTTCTATGTTTTGTGCTAACCAGTAGAGGTTTGCACCATTATTTTTTAGTTTAACTAAGTATCTGTAAAAGGTAAAGGCCAGTGCAGCAGCTTTTTTCAAACCCAGTGAAGGGCACATTTAACTTTGGTTGACTAAAAGTTGACACTCTTAATCAGTCTTATTAGTGGAGATTGCCTTGTAGTTATGTACAAAATGTAAAAGTTCTAATACAAGCCTATGACTACAGCAGAGATTCAGGTGAAACGGGCTGATGATAATAATGCTCTAAAAAATAGCACCATGTAGCTTCCTTAGTGGTATTGAGCACAAGTTACTAATCCCACTACGTCTTATTTGCTTACAAAAAATGCAGCTGTATTAAATACGGTTATCTGGCATTTCATAGGCCTTATCGTTGTGCTTCGCTGGCTGTCGTGTCCCCTCTGGCATTACGGGAAAGATCCTGCCATCCGTTACCAGAAGCAACTTGCTAGTATGCCCGTGTCATTTTATTGTGAGTATAGTGCCTTTACCTTAAAAGAAAGTTATAATAGTTGCATATATTTCCGTATAACGGGTGCTAGTTTTTATTTTTTTGCCTTAAGCGTTGGAGCCATACTTACGCTGAAAGTAGAAATCTGTAAGCACAAAGCTCAGGGAGCGTTAGCCTAAGCATTTACGAAGCTGAACGTGAAAAGCTCAAGGCTTACACCACCACATTTATGGATATACAATCGAACACCACCCCCCTCTCCTACCTTCTGTTAAGCTGCTAGTATCACGAATTCTTCCTTGAGCTGCTCAGTGCCTCTCAGAATAAAGAAGTGCCCTATTTGCCATCCAAGAAGCTCCCGTTCTAGAGAAACCAGCAAAATTTATGCTGAGCCTTATTTCATTTGTAAATATGAGAAATTATTTCGCAAAAAAAATAATTAGCAATGATTCAATAAAAAAAAAAGCATAAAAAATAATTACTGGATAAAGTTTTATTTTGTTGAGAAAAATGAATGACAGTAAGAAAACAATGATGTTTGCTAATATTATCTCTAAGGGTTTTTTGCTTTAAGACATTTTGTAAGGTTCTATTAATGTATTAAAATCCTTTTGTTTAATATTTTTAGCATAATAAGTAAGTGTAAGAGAATTCTGGCAGTTATGTCCGTTTTTTTTTTTTCAAATTAAATTGGAGCAATACTGGTTCACACCATAGACAACAATCATTTTTTACAAAAATAAAGTCGTAAGTTGATGTTTTACGTCACAATATTTTTTCTGATCCTATATGCTGCCATTAATAAGAAAAAGAGTTTTTTTTTTTATTTTAGTTTTTAAAACTAGGATTTTATAAAAAAAAGCAATTGTCAATACAAAGACAAACGACGGCAATGAGTGATTTGAGTGGCTTTAGGAAATAAAGAGGGGTGGTGTGATGAAAAGAAAGGTACAAGGAACAATTCGTTAATTTTATCGAGGAGCTGACTCCAAAGAGTGTTTTTTTTTTGTAGCAGCAGTGTTGTAGAACATGTCATAAATTTTCTTGTAGGCAGTTTAATTTGGAGTATTGTGTGGTGCTCCAATTTTAATTTTATTTTTTCGCTTCGTTAAATTTAATTTATCTACAATTCAATTCATATATTACAGTCTCATTCTAAAGGATACGTGATATTATATGCAAATTGGTTGAGGTATTTATAAAAAGATTTGTCGATTTCCTAGTTAACTTGCTTGAGATATATCCCTCACCTACTATATGGTTATCGATGTATTTCTGAAAATCAGGGTGAATATTACCGTTAAAAAAATTGTACTATAACATTTATTATCTGTTTGTTTTATGATAATCGTTTAGCGATTAATTAAAGAAATTAGTTATTTCAGATAAGTTGAAGCTAGAAAAGCAAAGATGGTTTTATTGTAAATAATGATCCATTTATCTATTACTTTCATAAAAATTATTTTTTTTTTTCTTTGCTCCGGGTTATTTACAAGCTCATATTGCTGCGTCTTAAAGCTTCTTTTTGAACAAGACAGTAGAATACGTATGATGAATAATCGCATAGGATTTTGTAATAGTAGACTTTATCTTAATTTTTCTCTTATTTTGTAAATAATAGTCGTTAAAACTCCTATATATTCTCTTTTTTTCACACACAGATTCACTACATTTAATGTTTGTTTGTAAGAATAGTGTGAAACTGATTTTGTTTGTAATCAACTATAGAATATGATATTAAAGTTCATTCTTAAAATTAATTTATTTATTGGCATACAATTGAAAAAAACGAACTTGTTTCAAAACCATCTTTGGCAATTTTGCTGGCACGATTATAATACGTATAAGTGCAAGTGTGAGTTTTAGCTCGCAACTTAGAACGGAGAAATAAATTTTTTTTCTACTATTTTTTACTGTTTGTCCTCATGCGCTCTGTGCTTTATTAAAATGCCACCAAGTATAAACTTTAACAGAAAGCTTAATTTGCTTGGTATGAAAAAAGTGCATATGCATATACAAGTGGAGTTTTATTATACACAAGCACGTGAATGCAAATGAGTAATTTTACTAAAATCATTGAGTACAGAGTTGGGAATTAATTAATTTTGGTATTTTTTTGTATGACAAGTTAAATAATTTATTGTGAGTTAGTGAAGTAGCTTTGTCATAATCATTACTTATACTTTCTTGACTTTCATAAATTTTCTTACAAATTTTATTTATTTTCTGACTCTCAGGAATGTAAAATAATTTTTTGCTTTATTTCAAACTTTCCTCAACAATAAAGAAACTTTATGTTTATAAAACGTACCTAATTTCTTAGTTAATAAATTTTAAAATTATTTGTATGAGATTCAACATTCAATAGTATTGTTAATCGTAAAGGATTTACACTCATGCTTGATCACTGGAAATATTTACTTGAAATGGGCTTATAAGATAATTTATTTACCACCAAATAAAAACTTGTTGTTACTTGAAACTGTCGATGTTTTGCTGATAATTTTCGAAGCTTTTCGTTGCATCATAAAAGCATCATTATAAGCAACTATAATTGCTTTGCTACATTTTCTTATTATTCTGACATTTTTGTTAAACTATAAGTATCTTACTATTAGGTATAAGTAACTAGTGAAATCTATTTTGCAGCATGAAAACAATGAATGCTTAATGACATGTATGTGTACTTTTTACAGTAATGCAGTTAAAACAGACAGAACATGGACGTTACCGCGCACGCACGCTCAAGTACAATCCCTCTTGTTATTAAGAGAGGAGATTTTTTAATATTGATGATTCTTTATTTCTGTTGCTGAAGTCTTAAGTATAATTAAATGTAACATTATTTATCCGATCCCTCCTAGTGTATTTATTAAATATAGTAGCCAAGAACATGGCTAGTATTACTCTTTTTTGATTTTCACGTGTTGTTTTGGCGGCTCATGATAATTAGCAACTATGGGTTCAAATAAAAGTGTTAGCTTAAGACTTTCAAAATTAAAAAATAATGTCAAGCAAACACACACTTATAAGGAGTTTAAGAAAAACTTTTGTAAAAATAACAAGAAAAGTACTTATAGAAATCAAAATTCTAAAAGATTCAAACAAAGAAGAAAAAGTAGCCAAGATGGATAAAGTAAAAATTTTGTCGTTTCATGAAAAAAAATTTGAGTGTAAGAAAAGGAGAATCACGATAATTTCAAGAATGAAAAAATGTGACGTAGTAGCAATGAGAGCCATCACACGGGTAGATATAGTAGAACAGTGGATCGAAAAGAACTTGAAGGCGATCAATGTAATATGGAGTGAAGTTTGGAATGAGCAGCTCGTAGAGAACAAAGAAGCAGCGTAGAAAATATAAAAAAAAATTTAATCAAATGTACTTAAAGAAATCAGCTACTCTGCAAACTTCTATAAGAAACAAGGTAGAAAAATTAAAAGTAATTGATTTTGAAAATTTAAGTGTTTTTTTTCTGAATGTTAAGTATCAATGAATAAATTTGAAAGAGTTAGTGCCAATGAGACAGAAAATAAATAATTAAGCTACATAATAAAAATCTTCCATGTTTATTGAGTTATATTGCTGAATTAATCAATGTGTTAAAAGAATCTGACCAAACATTTAATTGCGTGAAAAGTATAAGAAAAATGTTTTAAAAAAAATTGAAGTTAAAAGCAAAAACAGTTTAAGTGCGTTTAAAACTAAAAGGAAAAAAAATGAGCGTGTTTCAAGTGCTGAAAATATAAGCACTTTTAGGTAAAATAAACGAAATGGAGACTAAGCAACAATTCATGAGAGCAAGGTGGTGCACAGCAGCAACAGGATTGGCGGTCACAACAACAACAACTGCAATGGTATCATCAGAACAGCTGAGGCCAAGGTTGTGGAGTTAGTAGAAGCTCTAGTCACCATCGTCGAGGAAGCGTTTAGCAGCAAAATGATAAGGGTATTGAAACGAAGGTGGCAATGTGAATAGTTTTAATACGGAGCTTAAAAAAATACGTAATGAGTCACGTGTTAAAGCGAGCATCTGTTAGTAAGCGAGCATGTGTTAGTAAGGTTCTGTGGTTACTCGATAGTGCTTGCTCAGATAATGTTAAACATGGCAGTCAACATTTTTATGAATCTGTTAGATTAAATGTGCTTATCAATGTTAAAGAAGGAGAGGAAACGTCTTTAGAAGCAAGAAAAGTTGGTAACATTAGGCACAAGCTTAATGTTTATGCTCAAAATAAAATTAATACAATGAAATATTTCCTCACGTTGAAGGTATGTATAGGAACTGAATAAGTTACAATAAGGGCTTCAAAGCAAACTAATTTGAATTTGTACCAATCAGAAATATGTCGCAGATTCTTTATGAAAATAAAGACTTAATTACGTTGGCTATTAAAAATAATTATATTAATCATATAATAAAGAAAAGTCTGTATAGCAAGTTGTATTCAATGACAAAGAATAAAATAACTTGAATAATTTTACTTTCTTATTGTTGTTAAAATAATTTAACTAGTGAACTGATGGATGGCAAGACAGCGTTTTTCAATAAAAAGTGAGAATCTTTAGTGTGTGTTTAGCAGCCACAAGGCTAAGATAATGGCTGCAATGAGAAATTCAAATTAGATAAAGTGTTTTACGGATTGAGAGAAAACCTGAGAACTCAGTAAAAATGTTTTGATACTTATTTAAGAAAGTTTTACTTTTATGTAAAAAAAAAAAGATTGTTGCCTATATATTGTATCTTAAATAACAAAAGTTTTAGTGTAAGAATAAAGAAAAGTTAAATTTCGTTAATAAATTATTACTACAAAAATTTTATTGGAAAGATTTGGGAAAAATCAATACTTACAAAGACATGTATATATCATAACATTCTTATCTTTGCTACCATTTCTTTAGTCTCTGTCTTCAACGTCACTAATTAACTTGTTAATCCAAGCAATATGTGATTTCAACTTATGACGTGCAATTAAATTATTACTTTAGCACTTCCACTCTCTACAACCCTTCCGTATTTTTTTTTTTTCAGTATTATTAATTTATTTAGTAAGACATTTTGCACACTTGATAAATAGTAAAAAGCTACTAACCAAAACGCCACGTGAAGAAATGTACCTTGCGCAAAGCCTTAGTGGAAATTTTTTTGTCTTACCTATGGGGCTGGTACTTGCTAACTTTATGTTTTACGGCTTAGCAGGTCGCTCCAATTGTTACTTAACATTTTTAAGAGCCATAAAATATACGGTCAGTTTAGTTAGGTAACAATTTTCATTAAGTTTGACTCTTTTAAAAGTCTGAAAACTTTATTACTGAGGTAATACGTATAATATGAAATTGAGTGAAATTAAATATGTATTTCTTCACGTGAGTCGTCACTTAACAGCCTCCCCTACTTAATATCATCACCGTCCTTGGTAAATACAGGTATTAAAGTTATTGGAACCAAAATCATAAGTGGACCATGGTAAACTAAATACTTTAAGAAATAAATAAAAATCTCTATTTTTAACTTTCTTTTGCTTAGAATTATTCTAACCTTATAAATTAAAATTTTTTGCCAGTACTTTTCAATATACATATAAGCATGATAAAGTAAAAACAAAAAAAATAGATCACAATAATTATGTACTTTTTTCTTTTTGTGTTCCTTCTTTCTTTTTCATTTTTTCTTTTCTCCTTTTTGCGTTAACTGACATATCGTGAATGGTAACGTAAGTAATAAGTATTCTTTAAAATTCTTACAGTTTTGTAAAAATTTGTAAATTGTAAGTATAATATGATTCGTTATGATTAACGTCTTTTCTTTTCTCTTGAGTCCTTGGGTTTTTTTGCTAATGATTAATCTCCTCCAAGCATAAAGGTTTTCTGTAACACCTGTCTAAAACCGTAGCTCATAATGCCAGTCGTTATTACTTTAACTAGCATCTTTTAGCACGTTATACAAGTTTATTCTGATTTATAGGCGTTTTGCGCAAAAGACTATGCACTTTCAGGTCCCTTGGTTTATTAAATTTTCACGCGGTGGATACGTAAGCAAAGCGTTGATACAATTGTCGTTTATTGTCGTACATGGCATCTAATGGGCAATAGTCTAGATGGCTTAGAGCACCAAAAGTCGTCAACAACTGGGTGTACTTATCCAGATTTGTCATGACTGTCATCTTAGATACTATTTTTCACTAACGTGGGTAATGGTTTTTAGGAGCATTATCTTTATTGTATTTTTTTTGTTCTCCTTAATTGAAACTTTTACATCTGTTGGTTACTGGATTATACAATTTACTAATTTACTTTTGTATGGCGTATGTTCTCCGCCTGCTAAGCCGCTTTATAGGTTTTATTAACGGAAACAACATTTTTCCGTATTTGTCGTTTAATTAAAAAGTAAGTTTTCTCTATTGGATACATATGTTGAAAAAATTCAACAATATAGTTGGTATTATAGAGTTTTTGTATATAAGGACACTTATTTTGATCCTGGTACAACTCACTCTCACAAATTGTAGTATTACTGTGACTTTTTTATTGTTTTTTATAAAAGTTTTAACAGTTGCAGGCAGTTTTATACTTTTATTTGGCGCTTGGATTTCGACATTTATTGGCGCTTGTACTTTAAGTACTGATAATTAACTTGCCCCTTCTATTTTAATGGTTGATACTGCATTTAGTGTTGCTGCCACAGCCGCTGCATACCTAGTTGATAGTACTCAGCACTGTACCTGGTGTATGGTATAATACATGGCTGTTATTTTAGCAATAGCATCGGACCAAAATTATTCAGGAATTTTTCCTGTCTCACTCTAGCACATGCTAACGTTTAATCGCTTGCTGGCTGTTTTAAAAATATGCAGCCACTTGTAATTAAATGTGATGTAAATATTTTTGCCATCAGCGAGTCATTTCTAAAGCCTAGAATACCTAGTCTACTAGTGTCCACACCAAAATAAAACTTATTGCGATATAATCATGTCAGTAAGGGATGTGGAGGCGTAGCCTTGTTCGCTTACAAATCATGCAGGACCAGTACTGTGGGCATATCTAAAACCTTACAAGTATACGTCAAGCACCCTGAATACTTATTAGATAAAATTAAAAGCAAGAGATACACCATTTTATGTGCAATAGTCTATTTTTCACAAAAAGCTGGCTTTTGGACTGATGTTGAGTCTATCACTGTTAACTGTAACTGAGTCTAAAATAAATTAATATTCATGGGCAATTTAAACATAGAATAAAACTCTAACACAACTAACTTCAACATTCTTAAGCAATATCAGATGTCGTTGGGCTTAGAAATAATCTCCTTTGGCCCTATCCACCATTTCACTACTTCTGACTCCACAATTAACTACGTTAGCCTGAGTGAGAATCATTTTGTCAATTTTTACCAACATGGACCACCAACAGACATGATGTTGTCATGGTCAACTTGAGGATGCCTCCTCCTCCAGTACTGACAAAGACTTTACGATGCCGTATGAATCGAGACCTTTACTCAGACGCCATCATTGAAGATCTACGTACTCTGGAATGAAGAAATTTATGCAAGGCACCCAATGTCGATGACATATCCTCATACAAGTTCTGACTTATGTGCTTAATCACTATGCGCCCTTCCACACAATCAAAATAAACTAATATAAATAGTACGATAACTAGAGTATTATACAAGGTATGAGCAGTTACGTAATAGAGTCAAGGTTGCTACTGAAAAACGCCACTCAGAATTGCTATCGCCGCAAGTTTCTCGAGTGTCAATCCTTTGCCGAAACCTAAAAAACTGTTAGATCATTGGGCATCATTGGAAGGAATGACCATCGTTGTCAGCTTCCGGTCTCGTCAACTGAGCTTAACAATCATTTCATTGAACTTGAGGAACCTATGCCCACCCCTCTGCTATTATAACCAAGGATCTAACATGATCATCGCTGTCACTTAAGTCACGTTGAGGTAGCTTAAGCCATTAATTCTATACATGCATGCAAATGGGTCAGATGGCTCAAATCTAATATTTTTGGAAGTCTGCCTTCCAATGATTTTTCTAATTTTTATCAATATATTTAACGCTTCATTCCAATCGGTTGTTTTTCATAGATTATGGAAACACGCCATTATTGTGCCCATTACCAAAATGAAAAACGTCACTGCCACACGTGACTTGCAGCCCATTAGCATACTATGCAACATGGATAAAATACTTGAGTCTGTGGATTTCAACCAGATTATGCAGTACATTAAAAGCAACGGTATCCTGGACCACTTTTAATCAGGGTATAGAGAACTACATAGTTACCATACTGCTATGATCCAGAATACTAACAAACAAACCTAGTGACACTTTAAAACTGCTCAGCATTACTCTTGACAGCCCACTTACGTCACCATTTCACTGTGCATTAGTTTCTAGAAGGAGTTACTCAATGTTAGATCAACTCAGGCGCTAAAACTGTAGTCTACTGAGTGATACCAAGCTATTTTTTGTTTGCTTGCTAGTATTTTCACACTTGGACTTTTGTGTATTATTACTATATAGGCTTTCTGCCGAGATGGAAACAAAAATGAGCAAATTTATAAATGCAGCACTTTATCTCGTGGACAACCTATGCAAGTCTGAATACACTACTACTGTCTATGAATAATATGGTATCTTTTTCTTTTCTAGCAGAAGCCTATACATTATGGTCAGCTTCCTTGAGAAGGTGCTTAAAACTGAGTCCCCTTCATACTTGACAGAAGTTTTCGAACTCAAGACCAGATCATCCAATGCCATTGCCCTTTACAACTACGATTCCTTATAACTGCAAGTGACACCTGTCAATTTAGACATCTACAACAACTCTCTTACCATAAGAGCTGCTAGAGAGTGGAACGCCCTATCTCCTTCCCTATGCTACCCACTACTCGCCTAGCCCAAAAGCTGACTCTTAAAAGTCATGACAGAACACGACTGTCACTTGAATTCTTAACCATTTTTCTTTTATTTTTAATTAATCAACACTAATTATTATTCATAAACCTAGCTTAAATTTTGAAAACTAGAAATAATTTAGCATCTGCGTCACAATTTATGACATGCATCATATAATCCTTAATATTATTTACTTCTGTCAATTATTATCCAAGTGATAATTAACTTATTTTAAAGCGATATTACTTCTGAATGTGATGTGATAGGACACATTCCTTACAAACTTCTGTAAGCTGTCTAAATCTGCTATGTACATATATATACTATATATATATACTACAAGGCTATCATGGACTGTTGATCCCTAGCCTAATAAAACTATTACTTTACTCTGCTCTACTCTTTCAATACATGTGCCTGCATTTCAGTGCTGAGAGATTATATGATGACAGAAGAAGCAGTACTGTCTAGCTTTTATCTTACCTATCTGTTCTTTGTGTATTTTTAAGTTGTGGTAGAAATTTGTAGAACGAAATGAGACATAAAATTTAAGGTTTAAGAAAAACGGATCTTTTAAAATTTTTGTTTATCTCTTAATCAGCTTATTTTAATTATAAAAAAAAAGAAAAATATTAATCTTAAAAACAGATGTTACAAGACATATGTTCAACAAACCGATGATATTGAACACAAGTTCTCTACAGACTATCGCTGTCTTTTTTATGATTACATGTTAAGCTAAAGAACAGACTGTCTGCCGTAAAAAGTTTTCTTTTTCATACTCATGTTGTTTACCACAGTATCTCTGCTGAAGTGGCTGCATCACAACTAGAGCGTGTTCCAGGGAGACCTTTCTCTAATAATGAACGTCTTACTATCGGTGGTATTGCCAGATCTATCTCTAGTATCAACCTAGTGATTACTACTGGTGATTGCAGTTAATTTTTCCTGCTGTTAGTGCAGGAGAAACATGACGTATTGACTTCATAGTCGGGATCATGTCAATTTCTTTTGCTGGCGACGCAAAAACAGTATTAAGTATCAACCTCATTTATAAAATCAGGTCGATGCAAGGTATCAGTGTACCAATTGGTGCGATTAGTACTAATACCAGAAGTTCTTTGTTTGAATAATCTAATAAAAAAGATTGCGTTGATTATTGCCACAATAATATATAATTAATAAATATGTTTGGTTCTTATCACTTGCCAATAAGGAAGGATTTAACTGATGAAAAGAGAATTTTATCTTCTGCTGGCACTACAAGATTCCTGAAGTTAACCATGCTCATATTTTAAAAATCACAGGTACCTAAAAACGACGAATTCTTAAAAGATGCTTTTGTTCCAACAGCAAAACATCTTTAGCATGGAAAGCTCTTCAGGAAATTACACTTACAGTCCAGAACAAAAAAAATTCTATGTATTTAATCTGTACACATAAAAATTTACATATTCAGTTTTAACTAAACTTAACAATAAATGTAATGTCATTTGACAAAAATGATGATGATGACTCGACTGCTAATTGAGATGTCAGCAAAATTGGTAATATCTATGTTCGTGCAGGCCTTTTCAGATTTTCTACCATATCGGATTCCACAGTGTATGGTATCGAAGGAGATGTTAGTGCTAAAGCAAAGTCATCTTTTACATTAGCTACAGATACATCTGCATCATCCTCAAAGCCCTGTATCAAGTTCTGGTTTGCAAGCTTATCCGAATTCTCCCCTTCAAACGGCAGAATATCGTCTTGATAGGCGGGTGCCGTTCCATAAGGTATTTTTTATTTTTGGCTGTAAGATAAGTCTACTTCTTTTCTTGAAGTAATAAATGGGTTAATCTCCTTTTTTTATAGCTGACTACAGCTACTCCGAAGTATTGAAGTGCTAGAAAAAGACATAAATATGCCTTTTCCTAGTACACGTACATAGTAGAAAAATATTGGTATCCCCCCTTAATATGTCGCAAAATTAAAACAAATGCTTTCCTCCAATGAGCAATAAAAAAACTCAAAGGTGGCAGTAACATAATTGCCATGGTATGCATGCGCTATTGATACATTTAAAAAAGAGAAAACCATGCCATTAACATACAGCGTGTGAAAATATCTATTCTACAAGCATGTTGATCAGTCAATCTTTTCCCTAAAAACCGATTTCTAAAAATATGCAGATGAGTTAACATTTTTCCTTCATTAAACGTTTTAAAGCATACAGACCAGTTAATGTTCCCCTTAATTAGAAGATCGATAAAAAATTTTAAAAAGACGGTCTTTAACTTTACAACTACATTTGTCATCGAATTTTTTAAAAGGTATTTATGGAAAATATACTGTTGAAATTTGGCTTCTAATCCTATCATCGGAAATCATAACGAAAGCTCTCTCTCCACAGTAATAAAGAAGAAAAAGTATTTTGTACTTCTCAACTTTCTTCACAAACATGATGGAGAGAGAATATTTGTTTTTTTCTCAGCTCTCACAAATATGATGCAGAAAGAAAGAGAGAAATTACTTTGTATCTTCTTTCAACTCTCTTTTTACATAAATAATGAGAAGACAGTGTTTTTACCATTTTCGGTTTTACACTCTCGAACACTTTATCAAATATTCAACAGTAAGTCTAACAGCAATTTGAAGTTTCAAATAGCACCAAAAAAATAAGCTGGTAATATGAGAAGACATTAAAAGCAGCTTATTTTCCATACTCTACAGCGCTTTGTAATGAACTTAAAATTACCTACGAATTCTATAGCTAATGCTAAAGCTGTAGTAGCAGCTGAGCTGGCACAACCACTAGTAGCTTATATTTACGGTAATGCAGCACTAGTTAAAAATAGTAAATTATAACCCTACTGATTAAAATGATTTTTCAAGCAGATAGTTTCAGGTATTAAACGTAGATCAAATCCTTTTTTTCTTACCCCCTTTAGAAAATCATGTAATAATTTGTTGATCAAGGTAAAAAAACTACTTTTATAGAAGCACGCATGCCGTCATCACAATATAAACCGTTAAAAAGCCTTCTGAATTCATCGCTACTGCATTCAGAATCAAATTTATTACAGCTGAAACACGACTTAGCTTACATGTGAAGCTTGCAACTAACTAATAGAGAAAAATATCCATTTAATTCTCATCACCTATTACTACGCCTCTAAATATGTCACCATTTTCAAAATCACAAAAGCACTTTTCTCTTAATACTTCCTCTGCCCGATAATTTAAAAAAATGGACAGAGGAAAATAAAAATGAATTAGCATTGAAAATCAAGACAATATACGAAGAGCCATAATATTGGCTGTAATAATAAATATTGGCTAGGGAAATAAAAAAATTACATACAAGCAGAAACTAATTCTAAGGCAGGAAGCTTTAAAAAAAAGCAAGTTAATAATAATAGACTGAAAAAGCAGAATAGTAGTTTTCCTACAAGTTTAAAAAGTCTTTGTTTGTGAACCGAGAGGTTTGTGGCCTGAGCCGAAGGTGAGGTCCGTAACGAGGTTCGTAAAGGAGACTTTTCGAACGAGTATCGGAAAACTGCTTTTTTGCCCGAGGAAGTACCAGCCTTCCAAAACCACCCAAGGGCGGAAAAAAAATAAAAGAAGAACAATATCCTACTTTAAAAAAAAAGGTAAAGGTCCAAATGAAAAAAAAGTATTTAAATAAGGCACAGAAAAACAAATTTAAAAAATGCAACATCATTAACAAATAAATTGTAAAATCTCTACTAATACATCATATCCAGATCTGCATTTGTTTTATTATAAAAAAAAAATCGTACGTTGAAGTTACAAAACAAAAATTTTGGTAGGTTAAATTATTTGTCTTTTATGTTACGTATTCTTACATCCTATATTTTAAAAAGTTGATAAATAATTTTTTTTTTTTTTTTAAGTATTATCATATTTTTCATTAAAACTTAGTTAAGACATTAATCAGTTTTAACTGATGTAGCATCCAATCTCTAGTAATCAATACAGTCCTTACAACACGTGATGAAACATCTTTAAAGCTGTTGTATTGGCATAGCAATGAATCTTTGATGTGTTGAACAACCATACACTTTGATATTAATAGTTTTGAAAGTGTAGAGAATGTGAGTTACTGACTTACTTATTATTTTAAACTTTTAGCAAGTTAACAAAATATGTGTACTTGCATGACAGTATTGGTTTAGGAAACTTTTTCTCGTCCTGGCCCTTGACATAAGCCATTTTAGCATATAGCAGCTCATTTTTAAAAACATTCAGTCCTTCTTTATAAATTACATTGCCAGAATTCCAACAAACAGTTAGCTATCATCAGTATATATTTTGCCTTTTGTTTAGATCTAATGAATTCTCTTATCGAAACGGTAGCTTTGGCCCAAATACATCTGTCATTGAATTGTTTTTCACAAGTTCAATGTAACAAATTTCTTTGAAAACAAAATTATTCATAGAGGTCTTACAACCTAAAATGTTTATAATGTTCTCCTTTACATCGATAAAAATAGACTCTCAGTCAATACTAATGAGAATGAAAGATACAGTGAAAGCAAGATGTATTATTTATCTTTTATTAAATGCCCTTTTTCATCTCACCTTATTATCCTATTAACATGTTTTCTTTTCTATAACCATTTTAAGAATTTATTTGTACTCTATTTTTATTATTATACTTCTTTTTATGATTGACGTATAACAACTGCTCAGTATTTTAAAGATGTAACTTATATGGCAATCGTATTACAAAGTAATTAATGGTACAATTGGTGCCATTTATATTAAAAAATTTTCAGATAACAGTTTTAAAGTAATTTGGGATGCTGATAATTTTAGTCAAATACGTGATTTAACGATGCCATAAAGACAAAAATTTCAATCTGCTTTGGCTTTACTGCAATCTATTACACAGGTTCTTTATGATTATTTCGAAGGGATAGAGGCAGCAAGAATATTTATAAATAAATCCCTATTTGCTATATCTGACAGAGATCAAGAAATTACAGCTGCAGTTGTAGCACTTGAAGACGAACCCCAAATCTTCATTCGAGAGATTAATCAATTACATTACTTAAAAATAATAATACAGCATGTGTTCATGGTGAAAATAAAAAAACAGAAGGAACAGCTGAAGAGAATGCCAGATCGATGAATAAATAGTGCATTTGGAATTTGAACTACAACGGCTTTAATAGTTAATTTAAATTACTCAGACCTGCTAAAGTTTTTTAAAGATGCTAAAAACAGTTTCCTTAACAAGTATAGAGTTTTCTGAGCAAACATCATGCATTGAAAGTAAAGTAAAGAGTATTGTCGGCAGAGTATGTTATAGTTACAGATTGTGTTCCAAATACAGATATAAGATATTTTAACACTTAATTGGAAGCAGTATATCAGACAACAGATTCAAGTAATTTATTTAACGAACATGTGCAAGTACCACTTGAGAGAATTATAAATGATTTTAAAGATAAATGATTCTGCTTGGCGTTGGGTTTAATTTTGAATTGAGTTGTAAATAATAATACACTCAACCCTATGCAAGGTAGCTTTTTTATAAATCACATTACGAAAAAGCAAAAATGTCTAAATTTAATGAACATAGATGATTGATATTTTGAATTAGCTATTCTTTCAGCAGTACAACCCACGAGAAAAAACTCAATCTTGTATTCAATTACATTTGATATTAGAAAGAATGCGATATTAATAGTGTTCAGTTTCCTGTAAGCCCACAGAAATTTTAAATTTTTAAAATAAAAAAAATGTACTTAATTGATATTTTTAAAACAAACAATATACGCACTCAATATTTTTCCTAGTCACTTGACAGCTAACAAAAAAGCGGATCACTTCAATTCCTTATTTGTCGGGGGCTTTTTTCGAGATAGTAAAGAAGAAGAAGACATGAATAGAATTATTAACAATGAAAATATTAAGAACAAATAACGTTACGTATTAATAAAACATGCTGAAAATGTCTAAACATTTTTTTAATCTATACTCTCAAGCAGTATTTTGACTTATATTTAAAGACTGACTTACAGCTTTTTGCTGAAATATTCTAAAATTTTCGTAGTAATTGTATTTAGATGTATGAATTAGATTTAGTTTATTTATTATAATTCACAATAGGTAGTAATCATACTTTTAACTAGAGTAATTAACTGGCATAGATAACATTTCGTTTTAAGAGCGAGGCACAACACGTGAAATAAGCTGATGCTGCAATCAATATGCCAAAGCTTATAACCCCTGTATAAAGGAACGCTATCAAGGAAATAGGAATAAGAAAAAATATAATGTATTATAATGTTAATCATTCATATGGATAGGCTATGACCCAATCACTACATTATTTGGGTCTCAAAACGACAAAAAATGTGTACTCATTGGATATTTTAACCGGGCCAGATGATGTTAAAATCGGTTATATACTCGACGTGGATCTAGAATATATAAAACATCTTCACAAAGCTCAGAAGAATTTCCGCGTTGAGCATATGAAACCTCCTTGATCCAAACGAAAGAAATTAATGACAAAAAACCATATATGATTTACTGTGTCGTAGTTTTTCATTATAACAAAAATTTATAGAGTTATGCAGTTTTATCATACGTTTTGGTCAAAAAAGTTTATTGACTAGAACAGTAAAAAAAGTCAAAATTTTAGTGACGACTTTCAAAATATGTATAAATTATTTGATAAGGTGATGTATGAAAAAACTATCGAAAATAAGTGCAAACGTATTGATGTTTAGCTTGTTGTCAGGAAGGAGAAAATATATGTTGTGGAGGTACATATAACAAGACTAAACTTCCATAGTCGTGACATATTTTACGAGCAGTTTGTGGCTGTACAAGTATTGCGTACTCGTCCTTGTGATTGAAAACCAATATATGCTCGACTAAGTGTCTTGGACTTATCAAAGATACTCGCATATAAGTTTCATTACGATTTTATCAGAAGTAAGATGAATGATAATTACTAACTCTTGTATGCAGATGCTGATAATTTGGTGTATAAAATAACTTACTAAAATATCTTTAATGTTACAAGTAAAAATATCAAGAACTAATATACTTAAGACTATTATTTAGATAATGAACTTAATATATCACTCGTTAAAAAAAATGGTCTAATAAAGGATACATGTAGTGGAAAAACCACATAAAAGTTTTTTGAATTAAGAAGCAAAATGTATAGTATAAAAATTTAAGATAAAAATCCACTGAAGAAAGCTTATGTGGTTTAAAATTCCGTGTTAAGAGCTACAATAACTTTTAATGTCTGTATAATGTGATTCTGTAAAATGAGTAGTATGACGCGTCTGTAAAAAAATTTTAGATCACGCGATCATTAGCTTTTAACGGAGAGGAAAACGAAAATCTTGTTAAGTGCGCATGATGACAAACGTTAATTGCATCTTGGTGTTACAGATATCCTACCATAGGGTCATTTTAACACAATAAAGCTGGAAGCAACCAATAAAAAGAAATAATTGATAGAAAGTTGAGCCAATCAGGTAGGAGAAGCTGCAAGGGTAGTTACTGCATTATACCCCTTAAAAATAGACATAACACAGCAGATGAGCTGATAGTGAAGAGATCCGTACCATATGAGGAGTTTTTGGAACCTGGAAAGCTCATTCTACTCTCTAGAAGGAATTCAAGTAAGGTTGAACTGAATTAACGTAAGCTTACATTACTTTTCAGTAGAATACCGTGTTTATACGTGTTCTTAAACCTAAATGCGGTAATGGTTACATATTTTTACATAAAATATTTGTACGAAGTAGAACGTATATACATATTGCTTAAATAATATATGTTAGCATTGTATTCTAATTTTTATGTTTTCTGTTTTGTTAAGGATATTCTAGAAGCACCAAACAAAATCACTGATAATAATCTTTTTCTAATAAGATAACTTTTTTAATTGATTCTGTATCAAAGCATCATAGTATCAAAATAATGTTAAGTAAATACTAAATTTAGACCTAATACTAATGCACAGCTTCATAACTAATTTCATATTTTTCTACAGACCAAAATAAGTTTTGCTTTATTCCAAAACGAAGAATTTCATAATGAATCGCTCACTGCTGT
Organism: Copidosoma floridanum; assembly: GCF_036245765.1. Taxonomy (NCBI): domain Eukaryota; kingdom Metazoa; phylum Arthropoda; class Insecta; order Hymenoptera; family Encyrtidae; genus Copidosoma; species Copidosoma floridanum. Next base: position 2,506,957 of record NW_028321899.1, read on the forward strand.
GAATAAATTAAAACTATACCTTGTATAGAATAAGAAATATATTATATTTTTTGATGCCTAATGTGAAAGAAGATAGAAAAATAAATAACAATTTTTTTTTAAATTTTGACTATTTATTTAAATCATTCTTTCTTTGTAAGATTTTTTATTACTATTGAAAATATATTACAATCCTATAACTTTAAACTAAAAATTATTCATTCGTCTACCTTTTGTAAGTACTGTCCAAGCCCAACTATTGACCAAAAACATAATTGCTAGGCCTTTTAAGGACCTCCTCTGTAAGATTTACATCAGAATGCTTTGTTTTTTCCAGTTCTAGCTTGACTACTAGTTTACATATTTTTCTAAAAATCCTAATGACTTGTACTTTATTTTCACCAACAGTATCATTTAGTCTTAAACAAATCGTCCAATGTTTTCTGTTAGTATAAATTTTAATAAACGTTAGTAGCAAATTCAGCGATTAAAAATTCACTTGGAAATCAAATATCTTTTACTTCAAATCTTTTAAAGCACAATTAAGTCGCTTGGATAGAGATAGTCAAAGATAAGTGCAAGTTTCATATAAGTTAGAAGATTGCAGTATAAGATTCTTTGCCACTAACAGATTGCCTGCTTACTGACACTTATTCTTTTTTTTAATATTGAATGCATTGCTGCGACAACTTCCTTACAAGTTTTTTTTTTGACAGGTAGGGCCCATGCCTACTCGGAATAAACATCAATGACAGTAAGCATATATCAATACTCTTTGTTTTCACAAGCATCAGGCTGCATATCTACAAGGTCTGTACGCCAAGTTTTATCTGAACAAAGTATGATATATTTTTATCGAGGATAATTATGCCCTGCTGCATCATAAAGTTCCTTGACGATTTTCTCCCTGTATGAGTTGTCTTGGCTTTAGATTTTTAAGGCAGTCTGTTATTAGTAACGTCATGAGCTTCTTGTCTGTGTTGACACTTATGTCATCTGTTAACTTTGGGAGGGCAGTCTGTGTAGAGTTGTGTCGTCGGAAGCCCGCCTCAAGGAGATTAAGAATTCCTCCAGCAGTCAGGTACTCGGAAATCTGGTCATGAGCGAGCCTCTCGAGCATCTTCGACAGCATACAATGCAAGGAGATAGGTCGAAAATCGGAGGGGGACGAGGAATTGGCGCGTTTTTTGAATGGGACATTATTAAGGCATAATGTTTGCTCTACTTATAATGATTATTTTTATTTATTTTTATTTATTTTTAATTATTTTTTTCTGCATTCCAATTTTTATTAATAATACACGTTTGACTTTGTACCAGTAATGACTGTAATTATGTAGCCGTACTACATAGGACCTCCGAGTTCTTAGTACTCAATAAATAACTCTAACTCTAACTCTTCAATGTAAGAGTGATTTCGGCCCTTGCCGCCAGGCTCCGTGCGCCGGACTATGAGAGCGATCAAACACCTGGATTGTTCTCTCCCGAAAGAGGAGAGTAAGAGCCGAGCGAGCGATCGGGCAGCGACGGCCGAGGCATGGATAATCTTCTCTCCCAAACATTATCAACTAATAGCGGCCGCGACGAGGTAAATAAAAGTAATAGCTTGGCAGGGGTTGGCGACCTGGGAGCAGTATTGGTGACGCGCGGTGTGACGGGAAGTCACGAGCGTGGCGAAAGTAATGACGGCAGTGCAAGCGCGCTTATCGACGCCTCGGCTGCGTGGCTGGGCCTGCATGGCCGTAACGCTGCGTCTGTCCCTCGTCCTGGCATCGCTCACAGGGGAGCAACGGCTCGGGCTCCTCGGCTGCTTGCGGATCCTGCGGACGAGAGGCCTCCTCGGCAGGAGAATAGAGGACACAACCGAGGTGATAGGCCAATAACCGACAATCAGGATGCGCTTGTGGCCCTGGCGGCCTGCGCTAACGATGCTCGGCAACTAGAGAAGTTATCTACTCGATGCGCTGGTTTTCTGTCACGGCTCTCGCGCGGGGCGGCCAGGGGACGAGGCGGAGGTGGATGGGATCGCCCTCGGGATGGTGGTCGGCTGCGGGGGTGGGGGGGC